>NC_087217.1:51709768-51717268 GCF_015104395.2 Macrobrachium nipponense | reverse complement strand
CAGTCACTCCAGATTTTAATAATATTGGAGGAACATTCACCTACATATTTCGCGAACCCACATTCCCGTTAAGCAAAGCGAGGACCACACTTATTTACAAGTTCTTCTGTTAATGGCAGCGGGGCCACCTCCCCAATTAATGAAACATAAAAATTAACGCTAATTTACATGTACAATAACATCTCATTCTCGCAGTTTATAGCTGAACGTTCTGTCAATTATGTGCAATTAAGGCGGACGTAAATGTTGCCCAGAATGAGCAACCACCTCGCCAGACTTGGAGACAATGCAACCTATTTTCTCTCTCTCTCTCTCTCTCTCTCTCTCTTCTCTCTCTCTCTCTCTGGGAAGAAGAGCTCCTGATTAGCCATCTCCCTGTATGGACAAAACTACACGAAATGGCTACTGAAACTTGTTGCCAGAATTATGTTGAATCTCCGTCTTAGAAATCAAAATAAATCGTAAGACAAGCAATGAAAAAATAAGTATGTTCATACTCCTTTTATGTCCTCGCTTATTCTTCAGTCTAGTTTCTTATTTCCACCCTTGTTTATTGCAATTTTTTCTTCTTTTTATCATTATTTTTTGTTGTTGTTGTTTTGTCTTGATGTGACATAATTTACCCCGCAGCCAGGGGACCCCTCTCGTACTTGTCAGATTCGGTGGGAGTGTAATTGCATATAATCGTTTTAATAAGCTTTCGGTGGAGTAAGTGGGGACAACCGCCGCGACTTTATATAAAAAAAAATAAAAAAAACACACACACACATAATTACATCTTATCTGCAAATGCTCGAACGCTTTTTATGTTCGAGGACGATGGCGCGTGATGATGGGAGCATTAAGACAAATTAAGAAGAGCATTTACAAAAAAAACATTTATTTTTCTTTTTAAGAAGAACATTCACGAAACCTTTTTTTTTAAGAAAAGCATTTACGAAAAGTTTTTTTAAGAAGAGCTTTTACGAGAAAGCCTTTACTTTTCTCCTTAAGAAGAGCATTTACGAAAGTTAATTTTTTTATTTTTCTTTATTTATTTCTTTTAAGAAAAGCATTTACGAAAAGTTTTTTATTTATATTTATTTATTTTCTTTAAGCAGAGCATTTACGAAAAGTTTTTTATTTTGCTTATTTATTTTTTTTTAAGAAAAGCATTTACGAATAGTTTTTTATTCTTATTTATTTGTGTTTTTTTTAGGAAAGCATTTACGAATTTTTTTTATTTTTTAAGAAAAGCATTTACAAAAAGTTTTTTTTTTATTTTTTTTCAGAAAAGCAATTGCGGAAAGTTTTTTTTTTTAGAGAAACACATTTACGGACAGTTTTTTTAAAAAAGAGTTTTTACGAAGAACCCATTATTTGTTTGTTTGTTTTCTTTCGCTCGGTCACACGGTGAGGATGATTTCGTCCCGTGTTTTGTGTTCTCTGTTTGATGGCTTATTTTTCGCTCCGTCTCCTGAGCGTGGATCACTCTGAGGTAATAATAATTGTGATGTCTGCTGATGTGTCTGCTATTAAGCGTCGTCGTTGTTGTCTGCTGGTGTCGTTATCGGGACAAGTTATATTGCTTCCTGTTCGTCGCTCAGCTTCTGTGGCCTTGGTTTTTTTTTTTTTTTTTTCTTTAAACACGCAACTTTCTACTTCGTTCTTGTATGGTGTGGGTCTTATATTTCTAACAAGCTGCGCATCTTGGGTCTCATTGTGACCCACTGCCCTGCATAGCAGTTTTCAATAGTTGCAGTTTTCTGCAAGGCTTAGAGAGAAACGTTCAAGACATGAGTGTCATCTCTGTAATGCTAAAAAGTAAATAAAATGCAACTATAAAACTGTTGTCTATTAACAGTATCCCTCAATTGTTATCAAATGTCAGAGTAGTTATGATATTCTGAAATGCTAATATATATATATATATATATATATATATATATATATATATATATATATATATATATAAATAATGAACGCATGGGAATGTGTTTCACAGAAATAAATTCCTAGCTCTCCTCGGGATTGAACCCCGGTCTTTCAAGCGATAGTCCAGGGCGGTAGCATTCACCCACAGAGAAATATATATATATATATATGGATATATGTATATATATATATATATATATATTATATATATATATCTTATATCTATAGTATCTTATATCTATATATATATATATATATATATATATATATATATATAAAGACATTAGCAAAATAATTCATAAAAAACGCTATAAAAGTTACATCGACGATACAGGATGATTTTACAAAACTCATGCAGATGGTAAATGTAAATTTACGAAATATATTTTTCGAGCTCTTTCTATCTCTTCCCTTCCTTCCACACCTTGTGAAAAAGGAATCATTCTCCCTTCTAATTTCTCTTTTGAAGTAAAAGAAGCATTGTCACCTCACCCTCAGTAAACTCCGTAATTATACACGGTGTCAGACTGCTTGCATGATGGGAGAACAGTGATGGAATATCTGCAACTCTCTCTCTCTCTCTCTCTCTCTCTCTCTCTCTCTCTCTCTCTCTCTTTCATTCCCTTTTCTTTCTTAGAATTCTCTCTCTCTCACTCTTCTTTCTCTCTCATACAGTTTTTTTCGTTTATCAGACACATAGCTCGCTCTCTCTCTCTCTCTCTCTCTCAGACATTAAATGTTCTCTCCATCTCTCATTGTCTTACACCTAGTTATTTAAATGTTTATCTCTTTCTCTCTCTCTCACTCTCTCTCTCTCTCTCTCTCTCTCTCATACAGTTTCTTTCGTTTATCAGACACATAGCTCTCTCTCTCTCTCTCTCTCTCTCTCTCTCTCTCTCCTCTTCTCTCTCTCGCTCTCTCTCTCCTCTCTCTCTCACTCTGCTTTCTCTCTAATACGTTTCTTTTCGTTTATCAGAAACACATAGCCTCTCTCTCTTCCATGCTCCTCTCTCCTCTCTCTCTCTCTCAGACATTAAATGTTCTCTCCATCTCTCATTGTCTTACACCTCTCGTAGTAGCCATCTTGCTTGGTGAGACGTACCCGCGTGAAGTCAGATTAATCAACAGATATCACAAGTTTAACATACGACTAGAATTTGAGAAATATCTAGAAGTTTTCGTGAACTATCGGTGATAAGATTAGTGTGAAAATAGTAGGATAAAGCGTCTTCTAAGTTAGTTTAACAAGTGTAATACTGAAATCAGAACAAGATGGCAGTAAGTTCCAACTGCGGGAAAAGGTGGCGTAATTTAGCTTGCTTGGCAGATTCGCAATACGATGAGGTAGCAGGAAGGGAACTGGCATTTCTCATCTATGAAATCAGCAACAGTCCTAACCAAAAAGATACAAAAGCATTCATAGATATATTAGAAGGATATAATCCTTCAAACTGGAACAAATCTAATGAAAACATCTTGAAAATAATTGAAGAAGTTCCAAATAAAATCCAAGTGGTCAAGAGACTCATAAAGAAAATATACATAAACCAACATATTCCGACAAAGAAAATGAATAAGGTGAATCTTGTGAATATCCTAATTGATGCATTAGGAAAAAGAATGCCAAAAAGCATGCAAACTGTGTAAGGTTTGGTATAGCATAGTCAATCCACAAAACCTAATCAGAAAATGTGCTGCATGCAACATTCCGACCCATCCACAGTGTGCTGAAGGTATGAGGATCAAGATTTGAGAAAAGATACAAGAATTTTTTTTGTTCAACATGTCTATCATGGATAGACAATGTTATTAAATCAAGATTGAATGTACAAATAGTTGAGGATGAAGAAGAAGAGGAAGAGGAAGAAGAAGAAAAAAAAGAAGAAGAAGAAAAAGAAGAAGAGGAAAACGGAAAGAGAAGTAAACAAAAATGAAATGACAGAAAAAAATAAGGAAAACAAAGAACAAGATAAAAGTATGGATGCAGAGATACGAAGAAAGGAAGATAAATACGATAAACGATATGACAACAGAAAAGCAAATCCCGAAGAGGCTCTACCCAGATCTACACAATGACGGGAAAGAGGAAAAAATAGACAAGAAAGACAAAATCTGCAACCTTTTGAAAAGAGGGAATTGCAGATTTGGAGAAAGATGTTACTACAAACATCCTAAGGTATGTCAAAACTATGAAATATATGGTAAATGTGCATACTTAGATGGCTATGGGGATGATTGCAGAGATCTGCATCCAAAATATGTAAAACCTAAAAGAAGGAAAAGGATGTAAGTTCGACAAAAAATGCAAATATATGCACCCTGTAGCCATGAATCATAATCAAATAAATAACCAACCAAGTAATAAAATCCAAAATAAGAAAGAAACAAATAAAGAGAGAAATCAAGAATATCAGGTAAAAGAGAAAAGCAAACCACCAATGAGATATGCAGAGGTGTCAGCAAAAAATTTCAAAGCATCAGCTCCGAAATTCTACTCAAGAGATAATAACTGTTTTATATTGCAAGAGGATATTGCAGAAACGGAGAAAATTGCAGATTCAGACACAAAATGAAAATTATTAGATGAAGGAAGATCAAGTATTATGGACAAAAGTTGGATTTTTTAATGTCAGAATTTAAATGGAAATAGAAAAAAGACAACATACCAGAACGGAAAGAGACATGGGAAAAATCCTTATTACTACCAATATTAAATGAAGGAGAAAAACACGCAAACCATCATAGTGATGAATGCGCAGGGTTTAGTTACGAGTAACTCAAAAGAAAAATAGAGTACTTAGAAGAACTAACCCAAAATAAAAGAAAATGAGATATAATGATATAAGTGAAACCTGGTATTCCCAAGAGACTGGGAATGATGATCAAATAAAAGGGTTCCAACTTATAGATCAGATAGAAAAAATAGAATCAAGGGGGAACCGCAATATATGGGAAAGACAAAAAACAATGGAAAAATATATGAGAAATATAGTAACTCAGAATGTGAACTAATAGCGGTAGAATTTGAATCTGAAAAATTGATGAACATAGTAATATATGACCACCTCCTAATACTAAAGAGTTTGACTTAATAATTGAAAAATTGGATGATATATGTAGAAATCACAAGGACTGGACTATTCTCCTATCTGGTGACTTCAACTTTTCCTTTCGTAGAATGGAAAGAACGAATAGGAGACTGTGGTTGTACTTATACATATAAAAAAGAGAGTAATAGTAGTGCAGAAGATAAGAGCAATTTGAAAAGCTATTAGATATGCTACTAGAATACAACATTCAACAAATAAATCACCTGCCAACAAGAAAGGAAAATAAAATACTTTAGACCTAGTATTTGTGAACGAGATGAATTATGTTAAAGAAATAATAGTTTATAATGCGAGTATTTCAGATCATAATGTCATAGAATTAATAGTTCATTCCAAAGCAAGTGAAAATAGAGATAAGCAAGAAATGAAAAAGTGGGAAGGATATGGAAAATACAACTTCTAACAGTAAAATATAAAATGGTCAGAAATTAATGAAGAATTAAACAAAGATTGGATAACATTTTCGTAAGTGATGACATAATGGGTAAATACGGAGATATTATATAAAATATTGGAGAAAATAGTGGATAAATATATACCGAAGAAGAAAAGTAAACATCATTCATGCATACCAAGAGACAGAAGGATCTTGTTCCAGAAATCAGAAAGTGGAAAAAAGGTCTTGCAAAAGAAAAAAATGCATGGAAAGTTATAGAACTAAAAAGTAAGATAGAAAATGCAGAACAGAAGATTATACAATCAAAAGAAAATGAAAAACGGACTTGGAAGAAAAAAACCCTATTAAATATCAAGCAAAACCCCAAACTATTATACTCATATGCGAAGAAGATGAATAGAAGAAGAATAAATAAAGAAATAGGCCCTCTGAGAATTGAAGGAGAGAATTAACGAATGAAAAAAAAGGAAATTTGCAACATACTGGCAGAACGATATAAGAGAGAATTCACCCCTAGAATAGATAATGAAGATAATGATATAGAAGTAAGGGACGAAAATAGTGAATATTTAGCTGACATAGAAATTAATGAAGCTGATATTGTGCAGGCAATTAATGAAATTAAAAATGGAGCTGCTGCAGGGCCGGATGGAGTCCCTGCTATTTTGTTAAAGAAAGTAGTTCATTCTATCGCAAAGCCACTTGCAATATTATTAAGACAAAGTGTAGATACAGGCAAGATTTATGATGAGCACAAATTAGCATATATCACCCCTACTTTCAAAAGTGGATCAAGACTAGAGGCAAGTAATTATAGGCCTGTGAGTCTAACATCACATATTATGAAAGTGTATGAAAGGGTAATGAAGAAAAATATTATGAAACATTTAATAAAAAATAATTTGTTTAATATAGGACAACACGGTTTCGTACCCGGAAAAAGTACACAACCATGAGAACATATTCAAAAATATGAAAAGCGGAAATGAAACAGATGTGGTTTATCTAGACTTTGCAAAAGCTTTTGACAAAGTAGACCATAATATATTAGCAAAGAAAATTAGAAAACACAATATCGTAGATAAAGTAGGAAGATGGTTAAAAGAATTTTTACACAACAGAAAACAGATAGTTATTGCAAACGATGAGAAATCGGATGAAACCAAGGTAATATCCGGTGTGCCACAAGGTACGGTGCTAGCTGCAATATTGTTTGTTATTATGATTGAAGACATAGACAGTAATGTTAAGGATTCGGTAGTGAGTAGTTTCGCTGATGACACAAGAATAAAGTAGAGAAATTACTTGTGATGGAAGATAGGAAACGGCTCTACAAAGAGACCTTAACAAGTATATGATTGGGCAGAGGTAAATAGGATGGTATTTAACTCTGATAAATTTGAATCAATAAATTATGGAGACAGAGAAGGAAAGCTATATGCATATAAGGGACCTAATAATGAGACAATCACAAATAAGGAAGCAGTTAAAGACCTTGGTGTGATTATGAATAGGAACATGTTTATGCAATGATCAAATAGCCATTCTGTTGGCAAAATGTAATGCAAAAATGGGAATGTTGTTACGGCACTTCAAAACAAGAAAAGCTGAACACATGATTATGCTTTATAAAACATATGTTCGTAGTCCACTGAATATTGCAATATGATATGGTACCCACACTATCAAAAGGATATTGCACAAATAGAGAGTGTACAAAGGTCCTTTACAGCTAGAATAGAAGAAGTTAAGGACCTAGACTACTGGGAAAGACTACAATCCTTAAAATTATATAGTCTAGAAAGGAGAAGAGAACGCTACATGATAATTCAGGCATGGAAACAGATAGAAGGAATAACAGAAAATATCATGGAACTAAAAATATCAGAAAGAGCAAGCAGAGGTAGATTAATAGTGCCCAAAACTATACCAGGAAAAATAAGGAAAGCACACAGAACATTAATCCACTACGCACCAGCATCGATAATGCAGCGTCTATTCAATGCGTTGCCAGCTCATCTGAGAAATATATCAGGAGTGAGCGTAGATGTGTTTAAGAATAAGCTCGACAAATATCTA
>NC_087217.1:51679768-51699768 GCF_015104395.2 Macrobrachium nipponense | reverse complement strand
CATACATACATACACAGTTTTTTAACATGCATAATTTTTTAACCATATATATAACTTATCTTCTGGGATGAGTGTGTTAGCCTTACGCCATTTTCTACCCTTGCTGCGACCAACTGCAGTCGACTGCACATCGGGTACGTAAGTCTCGGATCAGGTAAACTGGCTTGGTTGCTTTTCCAGCAGCTGGAGCCAGGTCGTTTCTCATACATACATGAGTGGATATGTATGTACTAAAGTAAGTATGTATATATATATATATATATATATATATATATATATATATATATATATATATATATACCACACACACACACACACATATATATATATATATATATATATATATATATATATATATTATATATATATATATATATATATATATCTGTATATACTATACACATATGATTTTGCAATAGGACAAACACATAACTATACTCGTTTTTTTCCATCTGTCCCACCGCCTGTGGTGTTTGCGTATGGTAACACTGCGTCCCGGGCTTTAGATAGTTACATTCAGCTTACATTTAACAATAATAACAATATCCTATTTCGAATATTAACGGTGTAATTCGCATACAGAACGCTATAAAAACACTTTTCATTTGCAAATGTACACCCAGATATCCTTTTATTTACCTAAAACTTACACTAGCGTAACTATCTAAAGCCCGGGACGCAGTTTTACCATACGCAAACACCACAGGCGGGTGGACAGATGGAAAAAAAACAGAGTATAGTTATGTGTTTGAACCCTAGATCAATATAATCCTTTTACAGGATTACAATCTAAAACCTCTCAAATGAATAAGAGAAAACAGAAACTAAGCACTGAGCAAACGAGCCATAACTCATTTGCAATTCATAAGAAAATACTCACCCTGGAGGAAACACGAGAACACGCATTTCGGCGCTTAATAACGCCACTCTCCCTCCCTCCCTCTACCCATCCCCCTCCTTGACCCCCTCCCATGAGCCCCAACTCTACCCAACCCCTGCCCCAGTCATCCAGTTGTTTTAACAAAGTCTCTCGCCAAATGTAAGTCACCCTCACCAACCCCCTTTTAGCCCAGCTAATGTGACTATTGCATGCGCTCGTTTTCGGCATCGCCGTGCTCTGAAATTTAGGTAAAAGTTTCAATAACCCTTTTTAAGGCCGCTTTCAATACACGCTTCCGCAGTGCATTGGCCCTGTAATTTATCTTTTGCAGAAAGGACCTCGCATGTGATTTTTCCGACAGTTTCGGGGGGTCCGCTTTTTCGAAAGGGTCCGTCTCCTGTTGGGGTCACTCTCTCGTCGCTCGCAGGTAAGGTGCAATAATTGGCAGGTGCGTCGCTTTTGATCTTCGCCAACTTCAAGGGGAATTCATTATGTGAAGTTTTAGCTCTGGGGGCGGGGGGGTCGTTGTATATGTAAAGATTCCCTGATATGAGTCGAAATTAGAGTTTTATTCTTATTTATTTATTTTTTTTGGTGTACATACTCCTTCCCTGTCGGGTGTATAGTGAAGGTTCATGATGTATGAAAGGAAGTGGTAGAATGTGGAAGATAGCGACTTAGTTGCATTTTAGAGACGAGAGAGTTATTTCATTTCTGTCAGTCTTTTCTTAAAAAGAAGAAGAAAAATTGGTGTCTTCGTTTGCTATGGTTTATAGGCAGTCATTGTTGTCGGAGAGCAGGTCTTTTTTTAATATATATAAAATATATATATATATATATATTTATATATACCATACATATATATATATATATATATGTGTGTGTATATGATTGTGTATGAAAGGAATAATAATAATAATAATAATAATATCCTTTATCATGGCAGCGCTCATGGACCATATTTACATAATAAAAAAAGTAATAACCATTTAGACAAACACAATAGATACAATAGCACACAATATTTAGTTACAAGAGATAGCTGGTTATAAGCATAAATTAGTATATATATATATATATATATAATATATATATATATATATATATATATAATAATAACAAGGTGTATAAAAATAATAATAAACCAATATAATAAATAATAATAATAAATTATAAAATAATAATATAATAATAATATAATAACAGCCTGTTATTCAGCTCATGGCCATAAGCAAAGACAGACAAGGTAGCTGCAACACAAAATTTAGTTACAGGAATATACAATTACACCCGAACAGTTGGTAACACCAACAACAACAGCAGCAATAATAATAATAATAATAATAATAATAATAATAATAATAATAATAATAATAATAATGATAATAATAATATTTCTTTGTTAATTCATGAAGAATCAAATATCAAACCCGTCATCTCGGCGCCCTAAAATATCAAATGCAACCTTTGACCAGCGTAACCGTAACCAAACAATAATCTGGTGATTTCCAGCCATCCGTTTAGGCTAAGCTGATTCCCATTTGTTTTAGCCCCCTTCCCTATTTTGTTGGTGGTGACCCCCTCACCCCTCCTATCAAACCCCCCATCTCCCATCATCCCCCCTCCTATACGCCCTTCAGAACCGAGTGATAAATGACTACAGCACCATGATGGGAAAAGTTGTCAGGCCTCGCGTCCTTATTTTTGCTTACCAACCCCGCCCTCTCTCTCTCTCTCTCTCTCTCTCTCTCTCTCTCTCTCTCATTTTTAATCCCACTTTTTTCTGTTTTTTTCTTTAAGTTTTCTGTTCGTCTGCCTTCGCCATGTGTAATATATGTCTTCTCTCTCTCTCTCTCTCTCTCTCTCTCTCTCTCTCTCTAAACAAACTAATTCTCTCTCTCTCATTTTTAATAATAATTTTTAGTAATAATTTTTAATTCTCTCTCTCTCTCTCTCTCTCTCTCTCTCTCTCTCATTTTTAATAATAATTTTTAGTAATAATTTTTAATTCTCTCATTCTCTCTCTCTCTCTCTCTCTCTCATTTCTGATAAACTAATTCTCTCTCTCTCATCTCTCTCGCTCTCTCTCTCTCTCTCTCTCTCTCTCTCTATCTCTCATTTCTGATAAAACTAATTCTCTCTCTCTCTCTCTCTCTCTCTCTCTCTCTCTCATTTCTGATAAACTAATTCTCTCTCTATCTCTCTCTCTCTCTCTCTCCTCTCTCTCTCCAGTAAGTAGCCATCTTGCTTGGTGAGTCGTACCCGCGTGAAGTCAGATTAATCAACAGATATCACAAGTTTAACATACGACTAGAATTTGAGAAATATCTAGAAGTGTTCGTGAACTATCGGTGATAAGATTAGTGTGAAAATAGTAGGATAAAGCGTCTTCTAAGTAGTTTATCAAGTGTAATACTATAAATCAGAACAAGATGGCAGTAAGTTCAATGCGGGAAGAGGTGGCGTAATTTGGCGTGTCTAGCAGATTCGCAATACGATGAGGTAGCAGAAGGGAACTGGCATTTCTCATCTATGAAATCAGCAACAGTCCTAACCAAAAAGATACAAAGCATTCATAGATATATTAGAAGGATATAATCCTTCAAACTGGAACAAATCTAATGAAAACATCTTGAAAAAATAATTGAAGAAGTTCCAAATAAAATCCAAGTGGTCAAGAGACTCATAAAGAAAATATACATAAACCAACATATTCGACAAAGAAAATGAATAAGGTGAATCTTGTGAATATCCTAATTGATGCATTAGGAAAAAGAATGCCAAAAGCATGCAAACTGTGTAAGGTTTGGTGTATAGCATAGTCAATCCACAAAACCTAATCAGAAAATGTGCTTGCATGCAACATTCCGACCCATCCACAGTGTGCTGAGGTAATACAAGATTTGAGAAAAGATACAAGAATTTTTTGTTCAACATGTCTATCATGGATAGACAATGTTATTAAATCAAGATTGAATGTACAAATAGTTGAGGATGAAGAAGAAGAGGAAGAGAAGAAGAAGAAGAAAAAGAAGAAGAGGAAAACGGAAGAGAAGTAAACAAAAATGAAATGACAGAAAAAAATAAGGAAAACAAAGAACAAGATAAAAGTATGGATGCAGAGATACTCATTGATACTACATATGAGGCAATAAGCAGCATACCTACGAAGAAATAAATTACGATATGACAACAGAAAAGCAAATCCCGAAGAGGCTCTACCCAGATCTATACAATGACGGGAAAGAGGAAAAAATAGACAAGAAAGACTAGACAAAAATCTGCAACCTTTTGAAAAGAGGGAATTGCAGATTTGGAGAAAGATGTTACTACAAACATCCTAAGATATGTCAAAACTATGAAATATATGGTAAATGCATACTTAGATGGATATGGGGATGATTGCAGAGATCGCATCCAAAAATATGTAAAAACCTAAAAGAAGGAAAAGGATGTAAGTTCGACAAAAAATGCAAATATATGCACCCTGTAGCATGAATCATAATCAAATAAATAACCAACCAAGTAATAAAATCCAAAATAAGAAAGAAACAAATAAAGAGAGAAATCAAGAATATCAGGTAAAAGAGAAAAGCAAACCACCAATGAGATATGCAGAGGTGTCAGCAAAAAATTTCAAAGCATCAGCTCCGAAATTCTACTCAAGAGATAATAACTGTATTTTATTATGCAAGAGGATATTGCAGAAACGGAGAAATTGCAGATTCAGGACACAAAATGAAAATAATATGAGAAGGAAGATCAAATATTATGGAAAAGTTGGATTTTTTTTAATGTCAGAATTTTCTGGAAATGAAAAAAAGAACAACATACCAGAACAGGGAAAGAGACATGGGAAAATCCTTATTACTACCAGTATTAAATGAAGGAGAAAACACGCAAACCATCATAGTGATGAATGCTCAGGGGTTTAGTTACGAGTAACTCACGAAAGAAAAATAGAGTACTTAGAAGAACTAACCCAAAAATGAAAAGAAAATAGATATAATGAATATAGGTGAAATCCTGGTTATTCCCAAGAGGACTGAATGATGATCAAATAAAAGGGTTCCAAACTTATAGATCAGATAGAAAAAATAGAAATCAAGGGGGAACCGCAATATATGGGAAAGACAAAAAACAAGGAAAATATATGAGAAATATAGTAACTCAGAATGTGAACTAATAGCGGTAGAATTTGAATCTGAAAAAATTGATGAACATAGTAATATAGACCTCCTAATACTAAAGAGTTTGACTTAATAATTGAAAAATTGGATGATATATGTAGAAATCACAAGGACTGGACTATTCTCCTATCTGGTGACTTCAACTTTCCTTTCGTAGAATGGAAAGAACGAATAGGAGATTGTGGTGTACTTATACATATAAAAAGAGAGTAATAGTAGTGCAGAAGATAAGAGGCAATTTGAAAAGCTATTAGATATGCTACTAGAATACAACATTCAACAAATAAAATCACCTGCCAACAAGAAAGGAAAATACTTTAGACCTAGTATTTGTGAACGAGATGAATTATGTTAAAGAAATAATAGTTTATAATGCGAATATTTCAGACCATAATGTCATAGAATTAACAGTTCATTCCAAAGCAAGTGAAAATAGAGATAAGCAAGAAATGAAAAAGTGGGAAGGATATGGAAAATACAACTTCTACAGTAAAATATAAAATGGTCAGAAATTAATGAAGAATTAAACAAAGAGTTGGGATAACATTTTCGTAAGTGATGACATAAGGGTAAATACGGAGATATTATATAAAATATTGGAGAAAATAGTGGAAAAATATATACCGAAGAAGAAAAGTAAACATCATTCATGCATACCAAGAGACAGAAGGATCTTGTTCCAGAAAATCAGAAAGTGGAAAAAAGGTCTTGCAAAAGAAAAAAATGCATGGAAAGTTATAGAACTAAAAAGTAAGATAGAAAATGCAGAACAAAAGATTATACAATCAAAAGAAAAATGAAAAACGGGACTTGGAAGAAAAAACCTATTAAATATCAAGCAAAACCCCAAGCTATTATACTCATATGCGAAGAAGATGAATAAAAGAAGAATAGAAATAGGCCCTCTGAGAATTGAAGGGAGATTAACGAATGAAAAAAAGGAAATTGCAACATACTGGCAGAACGATATAAGAGAGAATTCACCCCTAGAATAGATAATGAAGATAATGATATAGAAGTAAGGGATGAAAATAGTGTAATATTTAGCTGACATAGATATTAATGAAGCTGATATTGTGCAGGCTATTAATGAAATTAAAAATGGAGCTGCTGCAGGGCCTGATGGAATTCCTGCTATTTGTTAAAGAAAGTAGTTCATTCTATCGCAAAGCCACTTGCAATATTATTAAGACAAAGTGTAGATACAGGCAAGATTTATGATGAGCACAAATTAGCATATATTACCCTACTTTCAAAAGTGGATCAGACTAGAGGCAAGTAATTATAGGCCTGTGAGTCTAACATCACATATTATGAAAGTGTATGAAAGGGTAATGAAGAAAAAAATATTATGAAACATTTAATAAAAAATAATTTGTTTAATAAAGGACAACATGGTTTCGTACCCGGAAAAAGTACACAACCCAAACTGTTAGTCCACCGTGAGAACATATTAAAAATATGAAAAGCGGAAATGAAACAGATGGTGGGTTTATTTAGACTTGCAAAAGCTTTTGATAAAGATAGACCATAATATATTAGCGAAGAAAATTAGAAAAAACACAAATCGTCGGATAAAGTAGGAAGATGGTTAAAAGAATTTTTACACAACAGAAAACAGATAGTTATTGCAAACGACGAGAAATCGGATGAAGTCAAGGTAATATCCGGTGTGCCGCAAGGTACGGTGTTTAGCTGCAATACTGTTTGTTATTATGATTGAAGACATAGACAATAATGTGAAGGATTCGGTAGTGAGTAGTTTCGCAGATGACACAAGAATAAGTAGAGAAATTACTTGTGATGAAGATAGGAACGCTCTACAAAGAGACCTTAACAAAGTATATGATTGGGCAGAGGTAAATAGGATGGTATTTAACTCTGATAAATTTGAATAATCAATAAATTATGGAGACAGAGAAAGAAAGCTATATGCATATAAGGGACCTAATAATGAGACCATCACAAATAAGGAAGCAGTTAAAGACCTTGGTGTGATGAGAATAGGAAACATGTTATGCAATGATCAATAGCAACTCTGTTGCTATTTGATCATTGTAAAAGCATATGTAAAGCAAAAATGGGAATGTTGTTACGGCACTTCAAAACAAGAAAACTGAACACATGATTATGCTTTATAAAACATATGTTCGTAGTCCACTTGAATATTGCAAATATGATATGGACCCACACTATCAAAAGGATATTGACAAATAGAGAGTGTACAAAGGTCCTTTACAGCTAGAATAGAAGAAGTTAAGGACCTAGACTACTGGGAAAGACTACAATTCTTAAAATTATATAGTCTAGAAAGGAGAAGAGAACGCTACATGATAATTCAGGCATGGAAACATAGAAGGAATAGCCGAAAATATCATGGAACTAAAAATATCAGAAAGAGCAAGCAGAGGTAGATTAATAGTGCCCAAAAACTATACCAGGAAAAATAGGAAAGCACACGGACATTAATCCACTACGCCACCAGCATCGATAATGCAGCGTCTATTCAATGCGTTGCCAGCTATCTGAGGAATATATAGGAGTGAGCGTAGATGTGTTTTAAGAATAAGCTCGACAAATATCTAAACTGCATCCCAGACCATCCAAGATTGAAGATGCAAAATATACCGGAAGATGTACTAGCAACTCTCTGGTAGACATTAGAGGTGCCTCACACTGAGGGACTGGGGCAACCCGAACAAGATGTAAGGTCGTAAGGTAAGGTCTCTCTAAATCTAAGCACTAATTTCTGCCGGTTTCTTTAAATATATTTTGGATTAGGTTTTTGTCATTTACGCGCTATTCTTTGTTCACAAACCTCTAGTTATATGTCATATTTTTCCTTTTTCATATTATACAAATTTGTAGCCATTATTCAGTTATTTGCGTCGTTAACATTCGTATAATTTTTCGGGCATTTTGAATTATATTAATTATGGCAGTAAATCATAGAATTCATTATATTAGCTATTCATTTGAGGAAACTCTATGAATAATGATATCGTCAAGGGTAATAAACCGACTGTATCAGTAGTAATAAAACAATGCAATAATAGCAATGACGATTCTAATACTGATACCGGATATATATATATATATATATAATATATATATATATATATATTCATATATAGTATATATATAAAATATGTATGAATATATGTATATATTAATACATATATATATATATATATATATATATATATATATATATATATATATATATATATATATTTATACATATATAACATATATATATATATATATATATATACTATATATATATATATATATATATATATATATGTATGTATATATATGTATACATATATATATATATATATATATATATATATATATAATGTATATATATATATATATATATATATATATATATATATATATATATATATATATATATATACATCCTTAAGTGACTGAGCTTGAAAAATATTCATAATTCCCATATTACCACAACAAAGTTAATTGGAAAATACCGTCATATTTTTCGGCCGAGGAAAGAAACCTCTCCACATGCTCTCCTTTATTTACGTATACACTTATCAATCTTTCAACCCTCCACTTTATCAATCAATCCTGCTTTCAGCAAGCACTAACAAGCATAACTTGGGTCGGATATCAAAGACCTTTCCACCGCCCCGGCGTGACTGAGGATTGCTGTGATCTGTGTAGAATGAGAGAGAGAGAGAGAGAGAGAGAGAGAGAGAGAGAGAGAGAGAAGAGAGAGAGAGAGAATGGATATAGGTTTCTGAGTTCTGTAAATATGCTGCTTTAACTGAACAGGGAATAGACAAAGAGTGGGAAATGATACTAAATATTCATTGATATTATTATTATTATAGTATTATTATTATTATTATTATTATTATTATTATTATTATTATTATTATTATTATTATTATTTTGTTAGTGATACAATGAAAATATTATAATCTCATGAATCACTAAAATTTTGAAATAATCCACATTGATGTATGTGTAAAATATATTAAAAGAAATACACATATATGTTTGTGTGTATGTATATATATATATATATATATATATATATATATATATATATATATATATATATATATATATATATATATATATATATAATATATACGTATATATATACATATATATATATATATATATATATTATATATATATATATATATATATATATATATATAGCATGTATACGTGTATATATTACACTTACATAAGAATGGGTTCTTCGCCATTATTATTATTATTATTATTATTATTATTATTAAACCCATTTCTAGTTTATTAAATTTAAAACACGATAATCAAAACACCAACTCCAATTTCACCTGAACCAATCACATTAAATTTAAAAAACGTAAAAAAAACCCATCTATTGAAACCTCGTGTAACTCTACCTGTGAAGTGTCTGTCTATCTGCTCTCACCACCTGCTTGGCTCTGTAAACAAACTCCCCAGAGCATCTTGATGACTGCCAAGATGAGGAGAGATAACACCAGCTTCCGACACAAGAAACCTGTTATCGAGGCGTCGTGGAGGCTTCTTTAATTAACTCGGGATTTGACCGATGATTTGTTTGACTGGCAAGTTGTGTTGATATGAACGTCGTCCGCTGTTTTCATCCGTAACAGTTTATGGGTGGCGGCTGTTAGTTAGTTTTAGGCAAAACGCGAAAATTTCGTGAGGGGTTATGTTATGTAAATAGTCTTTGAATAGATTCCAGTCTCAATTTGATAACATCAACTACAACAGCAACATTGTATTATTGTGATTTGTCTTTTAAATAGATTCTACTTTTATTTTGATAATATCAACTGCAACAGCAACGTTGTGTTATTGTGATTTGTCTTTTAAATAGACTCTTCTTTTATTTTGATAATATCAACCACAACAGCAACGTTGTGTTATTGTGATTTGCCTTTTAGATAGATTCCACTCCCATTTCAATAACACCAACTACGACAGCAACGTTGTGTTATTGTGATTTGCCCTTTGAATAGATTCCACTTCCATTTTAATAACATCAGCGACAACAGCAACATTGTGTTACTGTGATTTGTCTTGGAATAGATTCCTCTCTCATTTTGATAACATCAACTACAACAGCAACATTGTGTTATTGTGTTTATTTATTTATTTATTTATTTATTTATTTATTTATTTATTTATTTATTTATTTATTTATTTATTTAGAGAGAGAGAGAGAGAGAGAGAGAGAGAGAGAGAGAGAGAGAGAGAGAGAGAGAGAATCATTTAACAATCACGAACCTGGGAAATTACCCTTCCAAGAGCTCCATAAGTACACATATGACGCTTAGTTTTTTTTTATGAAATAGGTGTACAGTGGTCAGGCAGAGAGAGAAGAGAGAGAGAGAGAGAGAGAGAGAGAGAGAGATACTTGTAAGAAACGATGCTGCAATCATTTTCAGAGTTCAATCTTAAACGGGGAACTCATCCTCTGAAGCCACTTCGTAGTTCCAGTTCATGGAATATAGATATGTCTTTTAAAACGATTAAACCCGAAGGTTTGCAGAATTGCTGCGTAATGACCTATGAGGTTGTGGCCAATGTAATTCAAGTAGCTTGATGCACTATAACCAACAGGGTTAGAGGCAGCTTGATTTTTGTAGCGCCCTTATGTTATAGCAATGGGACTGTAAATAAGTTGATTGAGAGCAGCTTGATTCCAGTACCTTGCTGGAATATTACCAATGGGACTGAGAGCAGCTTGGTTTCAGTACCTTGCTGGAATATTGCCAGTGGGATTGAAAGCAGCTTGATTCCAGTACCTTGCTGGAATATTACCAGTGAGATTAAAAGCAGCTTGATTCCTGTACCTTGCTGTAATATTACCAGTGGGATTGAAAGCAGCTTGATTCCAGCAACCTGACTTCATTGCTACCAATAGGACTGCATCCAACCCACTTCCAGTACCTTAATGAAGTCCTAGCAATGGCAGTTCTAGCTGAGTAGCTTGCTGTGGTTTGAGCAGTGGGAATGTAAGCAGCTTTTGGAATTGTGGGCAGCTTGATTCCAGTAACATGACGTGTACTACCACTAGGACTGAAAACAACTACATTCAAGTACCTGACTAGAGTATTAGTAATGTCAATATCAGTCGAATAGCTTTCAGGGGCCTTGGCAGTAGGACTGAAACAGCTTGATTTAAGTAGTCTGTTGCAGTCTTTCAAAAATTACTGTAGGCAGCATAACAAGACTAGTTGGCTGGAAATTTACCAGTGAGGTAGTCGGAGGCTTCAAGGTTTGCAACTAGATTCCATTACCTTCTTGGAATCCTAGTAACATGAAGATCAGCAGCTCGATTCCATTATGTTGCTGGAATCTTCCTGATAAGGTTGGGAATACGATTCCAGCAAATCACTGGAATTTTTCCAATAATATTGATGGAAATTTGATACCAGTTGCATGTTGGAGTCTTCATGGTAATGCCGATGGGAAATTAATTCTGGTAGCTCTCCAGTCGTTTCAGTAGGATGTTGTTCGCTACATCATTCCTGTCAATTGCTGAAGGTTTATTTAAATGGTATTCAGCGAACGTAATTAAAATAAGAAACAAAAAAAAAAAAGGAGGAAGAGGGAAAGGGTGGAGATATGTACGAGGATTGTAAAAATAAGGAAACACCGCTGAACAAAAGAAATATTCTGGAATCGAGACGGTAAACGAAAAGGAATTTTAGGAACATTGTCTAATGAAAAGAAAAAAAAAAAAAGGTAAGATAAACGAAAGGTGTTACTAACCGTTAATAATGAATAAAGAAAGAGATATGAAAAAATGAGAGAAAAAACTTTGGGTAGAACAGAATTACAAAAAAAAATTGTTTTATCTATGAATGCAAGAGAAAAAGTAGAGAGAGAGAGAGAGAGAGAGAGAGAGAGAGAGAGAGAGATGACATGAAAAGACTCACACCTGAATTTAATCGTGAGAGGAAGAGAGAAAGAGAGAGAATTACAGCAGACAACAATGTCTTACTCTCGAATGAGAGAGAGAAAGAGATCCTCAATTCATCTCATTGGGGCAGAGAGGCCTTTATTGACATTACACGAGAGGAGGGGAGAACTACTAATGGCCCGGCAGTTCATTGTTCAGCCGTTACAGTTTAACACTCAAATGATTTCAAATCCACTTCGCCGCCCCACCCCCCCTTTTTTTTTATTGGCCGGTCCATTGTTCAGTTGTTCATTAGCGTGATGGGAACGCTGCGTCAGGCTAAGTAGGGGGTCGGAAATAATGGGAGACACTCGAGGCCCTTAGAGCAGATTTTCCGTCTCTTGAATGGTTTGCCCAACGTGTGGAATCACTGCTGGTGTTCCTTTGTCGAACGAGACGGAGAGTTAAGTAATCCTTTGAATTTGGGGTTATTGGTTCAAGGGGACGAATCTGCGAGATGGGTCGCTGATCGAATTTCGTAATCTCTTAATGACAGTTCAGGGGAAACTCGATATTTTTCCTTTTTTTCTTTTTAATTCTTCAATAAATCATTCCTAAAACCGTTTCTAAGTCGACAGCAACTTTAGCAAGCAAGGAGTATTTCCCCAATTGGTCTCCAGAACAGAGCAGCGTGACCCAAATGCTCTCTCTCTCTCTCTCTCTCTCTCTCTCTCTCTCTCTCTCTCTCTTTTAGTCTACTTTTTTGTTTTATCCTTCACGAAATCATTTCAAAAACTATTATCCTGTTCATCCTTTGCAAGCAGGACCTCAGCACCATTTGGTCTCCAGAGCAGCGTGACCCCAAATGGTCTCTCTCTCTCTCTCTCTCTCTCTCTCTCTCTCTCTCTCTCTCAGTCCTAGGCACCGGTCCGGGTGGTCCAGGGGGCGATAAAAAAAAAGACCCTCCTTGTCTGTGTCCACAAAGGGGGCTTCCACAGCCTGATAGCCATTTAAATTGCCATGTTGGTCCGATGGCCTCGCAGAGGAAAGAAGGTCGAGGGGAATGGGGAGGTAGGGGAAGGGAAAGGAAAGGGAAAGGAGAAGAGTAGGGTGGCCCTATAAGGTAGTAGGGCTGTCGTAAATTAGGCCCTGTCTTCTTTATGCCTTAGTTTGCGCAATTAATATCACCAGATGCAAACCTCACGATTTTGTCTGATTAGGTTTTCCTGGCTGTACTCAAAGGCAATGCCTTGTGGGAGTTCAGGAGAATCGAATGTTTTATGTCGTTCATCGTGACAAATACTGCCTTTGAACAAAGAGTGGAAGAAAGGGGGCCACAGTGATGAGTTCTTCATCTGCTATCAGTGAAGACACTGGCTGGTTGGCTCACCTGAAAATTTAAGTCATGTTTGCTTTTAAAATAAATGTACTTTTCCAGAATCACCACCCCTCTTACTAACAGTGATTTCATATGGTGAGAGAGGAGAGAGAGAGAGAGAGGATCGCATAAAATTTGGAGCTATGGCCTTGATCAATTTTCTGGCAAGCAGTTCTTCAGCAAGAACTCAGACGTTGCCATTTGAGATAACATCTCAACTATAAGATCAACGAAGCCTTTGGAAAAAGGACAGACAGATTGCCAAGTATTCCGGTGAATAAAGTTTATTATTTTCTTTTTATATATATATATAATTTTATCGCTCCATTCTGTTAAATAAGAGTTCCCGAATGATAAGATTTATTTTGTCATTATAGAACATTGAATATTCAATGAAAATTTCCTTAAATATGATCTTTATATTTTTCTTATTTCTTATATCTTTTTTTTTATTAGCTAGATTTGAATTTCTCCGTATAGAACATTGAATAATAAATGAATTTTTTCTTAAAAATTATTGTCATATTTTTCTTATTTCTTATATTTTTATTTATGTTTTTGATTAGACGTATGAAACTAAAATAACAACACAAGAACACGAATTTGCTGAATATAATAATTATGCTTGTTTGTTCGCAATATTGTGCAGTGTTTGAAAGGGTATGTAGTTAAATTAGTAATATAAACATGTATGGACACCTGAAAGTTTATTTCTACTTTCAAAATAAAGATTGCAGATTGGTAACTGACTAGCAAAAATCCCAGTTTTAATCAGATTATTGGAATAAGTAAAAATATGTCTTCGTTAACAGTGGAATTAATGTGTCTTATTTTCAGAGATGTAATCCAAAAAATTGTATAGCTAAACTTTGGAAACCTGGTTATAAGTCCATGTACCCAGTGTCTGAAAACCACCAACGCAGGCAACAGGTGACTTCAATGTTAAGACATTGCACCCATCAAGAACTTGTGTCAAAATGTTAGCTAATTAATTATTCGACAAATTTTTGTTTTGCTGTTTCCTGATTTTCAGTGGCATTGGTAATAATTAAAGAAAATATTAAAAAGAATAAATATCAGTTTCCTGATTTTCAGTTGCATTGTAACAACTAAATGACATAAAAAAATATAGACTATTCTTAACGAGCCTTTCATATACTCTTCCATGTTCTAAGAAGACGTAGTAACCTTGGAATTCTATAAATCTAGTCTGGCAGGAAGCAATTTGGTCTTTGGAGAGAAATCACAGCGAATCGTATTGAGGTTTTGAATGTTAACTCTGCACCGAAACGTGTATCTCGCAAATGACTGATCAGTTGAATACCCCGACGTAACAGCGGACCCATTAGTCAGAAAATGATAGCCATATCTTTCCTTAACTTGATTACAAGCCATCCGGCTAATGTCATTCCATGATGAGGTCTGGGATTGCACCATCTACGCGTAATGGAAGGCCATCGATCAAGCTCCTATAAATTTCTTTAACTTCATTACAGTTAATTACCTCCTGTGCGAATCGCCCGAACGGTTTTCCATCGAGTTCTTCGTTCGTCTGGGAACAATAATGGCGTCTGTGACGGCGTCCGCATTTACAGACGAGCAGGAAACGCCTGGAATTGGAAGAAAGCTTTCAATTAAGTCGCTGGCGTAAATTATTATCTGCCCGGAACTTATATATTTGATATACACGTTTTACTATATGCGTTTCCTAAGGAAGTTATTTCCGTATTTTGCGCTTTTTATGGTTAGTGTCATTATATATTATTTCTAATTGTTATTGCCGTTGACCACTCGGCTGTACGCGAGAAATTAGTAGAAGATAAGAAGAGTTTTTTTTTTTTTTGTTATTTCAGGTTTTTCATTTGGGCGTTCTCAGGAAGTTCATTGACGTCTCGAATGGAAATATATTTCGGAAAATGATTTGCGCATTGCAGGAACAAAAAGCTGGCTACTGTCTATTCTTCAGGGATATCTGTGAGTCTTCGATTGTACGCTCTTCACACGTCTGCATGTGACGCCATGGTACAGTTTCACAACAATCAATCAATCAATCTTCACATGCCTGTGACTCTTTCATTGTCCACTGGATAGTGTCTGATAGATAGGACAGATTTTATTTAGTCTGAACTTGAAAACTCTCACAAATGCAGACAATGTCTTATATAACTTTTCCTTACAGTTCTCTTTAGCTAGCAAAATATTTGCGCAGGGTGGGAGCCATATAACCAAAGTTTTCAAAGCTTGGGGTCGTGCCATAGCCCCTTTACCATGTACTTCTGAGGTCATGTTTTTGCGTACCCTTTTCCGATGGCATACTCCAACCATCTTACATTTGCTTATTGATTTTTAATGTTTATGTACTGAATAGTTTCTCTATTCACTAAAATATATAGGTGTTATAAAGGAAGGGGTAGTGACACTTGCTTAGAAAAACACTAATTTTTAGAAATCAATTCTTATAAAATCTGAGTACAATTTGCAATGCTGAAACTTTCTTCAGAATCTGGGGCATAAAGATGATTTGTTTCCTAAAGTATCTTATCGCAAAATGATTGAATATATTACCCTCTTCGGCAGTTGAAGAAAGTGAATATCTTCAGGAAAATAGTTTGTTGATGTCTGATGATGCAGAGACAGAGAAATGAAAACAAAACCGCACTTTTCAAACAGCTGCTCTTCGAAGCAGGGGCCCCAAACGGCCTCATTGTAAGGGCACAGAAAACTTGTGTAAACAAGCCACGAATAAGGTTTTATGCCTTTCCTTATACCAGTCATTTCCGCGTATATGATATGCTATAATAGATCAACGTAAATGCCATTCATCTCCCACTCCCTACCTTAATTTCCCATCCTCCCTCCCTACATCCCCCACCTCCCCCACCTCCCCCACCTCCCCCTTCCCCTCCCCTCTCTCTCCCAACCTCCCTCTCCCCTCCCTCTCTCTACCTCCCCCTCCCCTACTCTCCCCCATCTCCTCCCCTCCCTCCCTCCCCCTCCCCTCCCCTATCATTCTCCTCCCCTACCCACTTCCCTCTACCTCCCCCTCCTCCCCCCGGAGAATGTCGTGGGTAGGTCCGAGGACAGCAGATGCCACACAGACTGGCATGTGTTACGTGATCTTCATGGGGCAGGAAAGCGCCCAGTAAATAAACTATGCGCTGCAAGGCGTGTTCGACACATGGCTACATTTGTCTATTAATAATCTTCGTGTTACTGATTGATATGTAACGGTATAGGTTTATATAAAAGATTATTATCTTCCTTCTCACTGGGATGGACTGAGTTGCTGTGTATTTTTGCAATTTATTAATGTGTCATCTACAGAAACTGTTGTTATTATTATTATTACTATGTTTATCATTATGATTATTTTTCTAATATAATTTTCATTAATGTTGTTATTATTGTTATTGAGATTTGCTTTTTTCACGTTTCGTCTTTGGCCCTCTGGCCCTGAATTCTGTAACCGATTGAGGTCCCTAGCTGGAAATTTAACTGTATGCAATCTGTTTTCTATTGTTATCATTTTTGATATTTTTACTATTATTCTCAATATTAGTATTGTCATTACCATTATCATAACTAACATTTTTACTATTACTACAGCAACTGTATGGATATTGCTAATTATAATTTTTAATCATTTTATCTTATTGTATTGTCTCTACTTTGTATATATCATGCATATGGCCCTGAGGTGAAATGAAATGATAATAATAATAATAATAATAATAATAATAATAATAATAATAATAATAATAATAATAATTCAGTTTCTGTCAGTAATTATGTCTTGTCCGCGATCATATTTCATAGTTACATGTTTAATAATAATAATATTAATAATTATTATTATTATTATTGTTATTATTATTATTATTATTATTATTATTCATTTCTTGTCAAGCTCATATTTCGTATTTATTTTGTATAATAATAATAATAATAATAATAATAATAATAATAATAATAATAATATAATAATAAATAATAATAATAATAATAATAATAATATCCTTTATTTCAGCTCAGGGCCATATACATGGAATATACAAAATACAGACAGTAAGGTACACAATCTAGATACATGAGACAACATGATAAAAAAATGAATAATCGGCACTTATCCACGAAATAGCTGAGGTAGCATAAAAGATAGTAAACATAATACTGGTAATAACAGTAATAATTTTGGTGAGAAAAAAAATGCATTGAGAGTTATAACCATTAGTGCACAGATTATATAACTTAATTTCAACTAGAGACCTTAGGTAGTTACAGTAGTCAGTTCCAGAGGGCTAAATACGAAAATTGAATGTAAAAAAAAAAAACTTAAACTTGATAGTAATCACAGTAATAATGAAAAATTAAAATATCAGCAATAAATATAATAATGACAAAATCTGCAGATGACAACTTGCCAATACAGAGATTAATAAAGGATTGTTTCTGCTTTGACTTTTCCATTTTCTTATAAAAAATCAATCATATTTAATATTTAAATTTATTTCCAGATCAATGAAATCAAGATCGGAAGTATAAGTGACAACCACGAGTATTAAAACTGAATCCAGGCACGCCTGAATGGTCAGTAACTTATCAAACAAAATTGAAATAATTTTCACCCCTAACAAAAAGATATTAAAATATTTTTTTAAATGTAACGGTTATTATTAAAAGGGAATGACATCATATATTTTTTTAAAAAGGAAAGCGAGTTCATTTATTAATTTTTTTTTTGAGTGTCTGAAGATTTTTTTATTTGTCTGGACAATAATTTGTCGTAAATATAATTTTTCTCTTATTAACCATACGTATGTTTATTTTTCTGTTGTTAATCATAAGTATTTTTGTTTTGCTTTAATCATAACTATTTTTGTTTTACCTTTATCAATCATAAGTATCTTTTCTTTTATTAAGCATAATTTTTTTTTATTTTATTTATGTTTGTTTTTCTTTTATTAACCATAAGTATTTTTGTTTTTATTGTATTAATCCTAAGTATTGGTATTTTTATTTTGTTAATCATAAGTATTTTTTTTATTAATCGTAAGTATTATTGTGTTTCTTTTATCAATCGTAAGTGTTTTTGTTTTTACTTTATTAATCGTCAGCATTTTTTTTATTAATCGTAAACATTTTCTTTTTTCTTTTCGTATCAAAAGTATTTTTTTTCTTTCATTAATCGTAAGTATTTTTGTTTTAATTTTATCAGTCATAAGTATTTTTGTTTTTCTTTTATTAATCATTAGTTTTTGTGTTTCTTTTATTAATCATAATTATTTTTGTTGTTCTTTTGTTAATTGTTTGTATTTTAATTGCGTAGGCTTGCAATTCTCGGGGAAAGGACATAGACTGGAGTCCGTTGTGTCATGTGAATACACCTGTCGCAGGTAAGCTTGATATGGATTGAATTCTAATAAATTTCCGCTTACTCGGGGAGTAAACCTACAAACTTCTTTGTTGTTGTTGTTGTTGTTCTGGTTGTAGGAAAGGTCTATGGAAGAGCCTAAAAAGGTCGGAAACAGGTGTTTCATATTAAGTCAAAGAATCATATCTATGTGAATTTTAGGATTGGATATTCATGACTTATTTATTACAATGAAAATGTAAAAATTAATATATGCCTGTTAAATGGTACAGAAATATTATTTCTAATAAAAAAAAGTAGCGTATATATTTTAATTTTTGATGGTGAAACAAGGCTCTATTTGACCATAGGTTTTAGCACGTTGCAATTTACGTTAAGAGGTAGAAATATAATGTTTACAACTTATGTATGAGGGGAAAATCTTGCACATGCCCTGAGTAAGCTGGAGATTCGATCATGCCTTGTTTTTATTATTATGCGATTCACTTGAACGTCATACATGATGCTTCTTATCTTTATGTACATTCTTAGTACAATTTATTATTATTCAACCTAGAGTTAACACAACCCGCTGCAGATATGAAATAATGTGAGAAGACGAACTGTCGCCAAATACCAGTAATAATAATAATAATAATAATAATAATAATAATAATAATAATAATAAATAATAATAATAATAATAAGTATTTTTGTTTGTATTTTATCAGTCATACGTATTTTTTTATTAATCATAATTAGTCAGTATACACACACACATACACACACAACACACGCACATATATGAGATATATATATATATATATATATATAGATATATATATATATATCTAATATATATACATATATATCTTATTATATATCTATATTATATAATATACATACATATGTATACATATTAAATTTCTTTTAATTATTATTAATTTTTAAATTTTCTGATAACTTCATTTTCTTTTCTGTATTCTGTATTACTTTCTCTTCCTTCTTTCTAATGCACACCATTTTCTTTGGAAGTTTGAATTTCAAAGTTCATCCTACACACATACACACACACACACACATATATATATATGATATATATTTATATGTATATATATATGTATGTATATATATATACTATATATATATATATATATATATATATATATATATATATATATATATATCTATCTATATATAAAAGAGAGAGAGAGAGAGAGAAAGAGAGAGAGCAAGAGAGAGAGAGAGAGAGAGAGAGAGAGAGAGAGAGAATAAAAGATAAGATAAAAATAAGTTTG
>NC_087217.1:51649768-51664768 GCF_015104395.2 Macrobrachium nipponense | reverse complement strand
GGAGGAGGGTGGGTGTGTGAAAGGGAAGTCAGGGGGAAGGAGACAGAATGAAGGAAGAGGGTTCTTGAGATTTGTAGAACGTTAGGAATAACAATAAAACTGTGAAAGTATAAGGAGGAAGTAGATGAGGAGTAGGAGGAGGCGGAGGAGGAGGAGGAGAATCGGGGTGGGGCTGTGAAAGGGAGGTCGGAGGGAGGAGAGAGAATGAAGGAAGAGGGTTCATGAGATTTCTAGAACATTAGGAGTAACAATAAGACTGTGAAAGTATAAGGAGGAAGTAGATGAGGAGTAGGAGGAGGCGGAGGAGGTGGTGGAGGTGTGAAAGGGAGGTCAGGAGGAAGGAGAGAGAATGAAGGAAGAGGGTTCATGAGATTTCCAGAACATTAGGAGTAACAATAAAACTGTGAAAGGATAAAGAGGAAGTGGATGAAGAGACGAAGAAGAAGAAGAAGAGGAGGAGGAGGAGGAGGAGGAGGAGGGGTAGGGAGGTCCGGGAGAAAGAGGGAGAATGCAGGAAGAGGGTGCAAGAAACATCACAAACATTAGGAAGAACAATGAAACTGCGAAAGGAGAATAATGAGGGAAAGTTGAGATAAACTATGATAATAATAATAAAAGAAAACAGTAAGAACAGTAAATGAAGAAATATGGAAGGAAACGAATGAGAATAAGAAATAATAATTATAATAGGCGTTGAAGAAAAGAAAGGTGGTAAGGAGCCAGGAGCGAAGGAGGAAATTCCTTTAGCCTCCCAAGTGGCGTTTAAGCCCGCCATGATCAATGGCCCTCTTATCACCCCTAATGCCCCCATACGTACAGATTCAAATGGCCTGTGATAAGTAATGGCGCATACGGACATTACCTTCCCGCCAATGCGATATGTCAACGCTCTCAAGTTGGGCATCGAGCCTTATTACCTGGTCATGGTCATTGCCGAGGATGTACACACGAAGGTGCCTCAGAGGCGGTCTTCATGATATGAATGATTCGGATTTCTGCCAGGACGATTTTAGCTACTCTCTCTCTCTCTCTCTCTCTCTCTCTCTCTGGTTTTCCTCTCTCCTTCTGTTTATCTCTCTCTCTCTCTCTCTCTCTCTGGTTTTTCCCTTTCCCTCCTCTGTTTCTTTCTTCCCCCCCTCTCTCTCTCACTGGTTTTTCCTCTCTCCCTCCTCTGTTTCTTTCTCCCCCCTTCTCTCTCTCACACTGGTTTTCCTCTCTCCTTCTCTCTCTCTCTCTCTCTCTCTCTCTCTCTCTCTCTCTGTTTCTTTCTCCCTCTTCTTTCTCTTCCTGTCTGTCTGTCTGTCTTTCTCTCTCCAGATGTCTCCTCGGATGGACGACTAATAAGTCTTTGAGACGTCCTAAACCTCGTAACTTGTAACTCTCTCTCTCTCTCTCTCTCTCTCTCTCTCTCTGTTTCTTTTTCCCCTCTCTTTCTCTTCCTGTCTATCTGTCTGTCTGACTCTCTCTCTCTCTCTCTCTCTCTCTCTCTCTCGCTCGCTCGCTCGCTCTGTTTTACTTTGTGTGTATGTCTCTCTCTGTGTTTTAGTATCTCTTGCTGTTTTACTATCTCTCTCTCTCTCCTCTCTCTCTCTCTCTCTCTCTCCCCGTGTGTGTCAGCTGCTCGGGTGGTATTTTAAACATGCCAACAACAGACTTTGTTCTCCTACGTGCTAGATGTCAACAAAGATTGCGGAGCCGGGCCATTCTTTAACATTACCGAGACCCAATTGCTGATAAACATGTTGTCTATCGAGTAAACGTCCCTCTTATCAAGATTAATAGCAACAGATGGCCGTGCACGGATTCTTGCAAAACAAGGAGGTATTTAAAAAAGAGAAAAAAAATAACACGATTGTTGCTGAAGTGATTATGAAGGGGGCGTGTCTCCGAGATGTGAGTATCATAATAATGCGGAGTTGTGTTGGTCATATTTGCGATCGAGGAAGATGCGCAAAACTTGTGCTATAGTCTGTTTTGCTCTCGATGTTTTTTGAAGTGATAAGGTCTTGTTTTTTCCCCCATTTGCTGGATGTTCGTGAAGTGTTTTCCAGTGATGTTCAGTGGGTGACATGCTAGTCTGTTTTACTTCCGATGTTTGAGGTGATAAGGTCCTGTTTTCCCCCATTTACTGGATGTTCGGGAAATGTTTTCCCAGTGATGTTTAGTGGGTGATGTGCTAGTCTGTTTTGCTCCCGATGTTTGAAGTGATTGGGTCTTGTTTTTTCCCCCATTTGCTGGATGTTCGTGAGATGTTTTCCGGTGATGTTTAGTGGGTGATGTGCTAGTCTGTTTTGCTCTCGATGCTTGGGGTGATAGGGTCTTGTTACTCCATTTGCTGGATGTGTGAGAGATTTATTCCAGTGGTGCTAACACGAGTTTTTTTCATGTAGGGGAATGAGTCTTGCATCTATGATCCTTGTAAAGAAAAGTATTTTACTTGTGATTGATGGATGTATTTTGATGATGGATGGTGGGGGGGGGGGGGGGGGGGGGGAGGATGGACGATGATAAGACATTATTATTTTCCCATGTATTGGATGTTCGAGAGATGTTTTTCTAGTGATTTTTAGCAAGAGTTTTTTCTTTTATCTATTCATGTATGGGAATAAGTCGTGTATCCCTGATCCTTGTAAAGAGAAGTATTTTAGCATTTTAGCTTTAATATATGGGAGAAAGAAGTATGTTCTCTTCGATGTATGGGAAGACACGTATTTTTTTATAGAATTTTTTCTGTGATGCGTCTTCTTCTTGATTCTTAAGATGAGAAGTATTTTTAAGTAGAGTTTATTTTCAGTTAATGTTTGGGAAAAATCTTTTATCCCTATCACTGAAAAGAGTAATATTTTAACTCTAAAATATAGTAAACGAAGATTAGTTGATCTAGATGTGTGAAGATAAATCTTTCTTGAATGAAAGTTTTTTTTTTCTTTTTTAGTTCAGTAACTTTTTCACAATTTTCAGCTTATTATTTATCCAGTATGACTTTGTAAGATTATCAGTTTTATAATATATGGATTTTTATTCATTCAATTGCGTTCTGAAATTTATTTGCAAGAAGAAAAGCTTTTATCCAGCGTTTTGTTACAATTTATTCTCCAAACAATGGTTGTAAAGAGAAGACTTTCTTCCTGATATTTAGCTGTAATTATTTTGATTTCATTTAATTACTGGGAAAAAATAATGACACTAACACTTTCTTTATTGTTCTACTTAACATTTTACTGCTGGATAATGTGTGAGATATGCGTATGAATATTAAAAGGAAGGAAGAATGATAAAACCGAAATGAAAATAAAATAATCAGATTATATTATATACTTAAATTCTCATTGTCTCTGCACGAGTTTTTTTCCTACAATTAATAATTTTACAACATAGATAAAAGAATGTAAGTCGATAATTTATGAAAATAATCCCCATGAAGAGAGATGTTGCGGAAATGAGAATCGAAAAATGTAAAAAAAAAAGGAATTGAATTAAATTAGCAATAAACAAACGCACGAAACAAAATGATGAGAGAAAAAAAGCTTGCAATACTTAGAGGATAAGTGTAACTGAAGAATTATAATTATCAATAGAAAGCAACGAAGCAAAAATAAATAAATAAATAGAAATAAAAAATAAAAAAAATTAAAAAACGTTGAAATAGCAGAAAAAGTATGAATCTAAAAGATACGAGTAAAAACATTTAAAAGTGATAAAATACAAGCTATGAATAGAGAAGCTGCTTCAAATAGGGACATTTATGCGAGATGGTGATCCGAGAGAGATGACTATCTCTTTCAGAAGAAAAAATACTTCCGGTTGCGTTGATGACAAGATATAAATACAGGATATTAAATTAAAATCTTCAATTCCTCTCTCTCTCTCTCTCTCTCTCTCTCTCTCTCTCTCTCTCTCTCTCTCTCGTGCCAGCAATAACAACTAAATGTATCTGTGCAACAATTGTAATAGTGTTCAAAATCTTGAATTTCTCTCTCTCTCTCTCTCTCTCTCTCTCTCTCTCTCTCTCTCTCTCTCTCTCGTGGCAGTAATAACAACTATATGTATCTATGCAACAACCGTAATAATGTTCAAAGCCTTGAATTCCTCTTTCTCTCTCACTCTCTCTCTCTCTCTCTCTCTCTCTCTCTCTCTCTCTAGCCTCCAACCCTGAAATTATAAACGTGATTTATAGCAATTTGTTTTTATATTATTACATTTTTTGAGAAATCTGCGACCAATTTAAATGTTATGATACATCAAGGTGATATTTGCATATGATGAATTCGTAATAAACGCTTGCAAAAGCAAAAAAGCAACATATAAATCAATAAAGTAATGTTACCACTGCCTTACTTTTTCTCCTCTCACGGTCTTTAAAAATGTACATAGCAATGCTCTCTCTCTCTCTCTCTCTCCAACCCAACCCAAGAAGAAGAAGAAGAAGAAGAAGAAGAAAGAGAGCGGTAGTGAGTGACACGACCCGAGCATTGTCATTCAACCGAGACGCATAAATCTCTTTTTCTCTCCCGAAATAAATCACCCCGGGTGATGCTAATTCCCCTGTGGGGAATGCTCTTCCCTAATGACGCGCCGTTTCGCATATGTGCAGGGGCGCCGCTTCTCGTTGGGTCGTCTTCGTCGGGATTAGTCACTCACTCACTCACACACAGTCAGTCAGCCAGTCGTGGCTGGGAACCTCTTCAGGAACGCTAAGCTGATTTGTCATGCGTGATCTCCAGCCGATGGTTGTCCTGATAGGTTCATTCATGTAGCATCGCATTGACACAAGAGAAGCGAGAGAATTCTTGAGGGGTTACACTGAATTAATTTCTGTTGGGTTTTTTTCATTAAGGTTTTATTATGGGCTTCGTTTTGTTAGACTTTATAAAGGACGAACAATAGGTTTATGGTAATGTACAGTTTTTCTTTTCAAGAAGTAAAATAAAAGCCTTTTTACGATTTTATTAATTATCTTTATTAATTTTTCATTATGGATTTCCTTTTGTTAGACTTTATAAAGGACGAAAAATAGGTTTATGGTGATGTACACTTTTCTTTTTTCAAGAAGTAAAATAAAAGCCTTTTTACGATTTCATTAATTATCTTTATTAATTTTTTTATTAATGGCTTGTTTCGTTAGGCTTTATAAAGGACGAAAAATAGGTTTATGGTAATGTACAGTTTTTTTTCAAGAATTAAGTAAAACCTTTTGATGATGTCCTAAGTTATCTTTATTAATTTTTTTTATTATGGGTATCGTTCTCTTAGCTTATTGAGGATGAGGAATAAACTGCATTGAGTGTATTGTCTAGTTTTTGAAAGATGTGTGTGACGTCTTTACATGACGTCATTAATTGTCATTAATTATTTTTATTATTTTTTTATTAGGGGCCTCGCTCTGTTAGACTTTACTGGAGATGGAGAATATATATGGAGAATGTTTAGATTTTTAAAGGAGTGTGTGACTTCTTTCTTTGATGTCACTAAATTGTTATTGTTATTAATATTGTGGTGCTTCTATTACTTTTTTACCAGTTCCTTAATTTTGTCAGTCTTTATTGAGATGATTAATGTGTTCAGGGTAATGTCTAGTTTTTGAAAGATGTTAGCAATATCTTCTATAATGCCATTAATTGTTATTTTTATTTTTTATATTATGGTCTTCATTCTGTTAGATTTTATAGGGATTGAGGAATATATTTATGAAAAATTCTTCGTTTTTGAAAGATTTAATATCTCGCTGTGATGTAATTAGCTTTTTATTATTTTTTCTAACTGTCTTCTTTCTGTTAGACTTTATAGAGGAGGAGCAGATTTGAGTAACTTAAAACTTTTGAAAGACGTGAGCAACGCCTGTATTTGTTGTTACTCATTTTAACTTTTTCATTTTGAAAAGTGAATTTCTTTCTCCTCATTTTTCAATGAGGTATATTATTCATTAGGAGGTATAGGGGATGAAAAATGGATTGAAGGTAATATCTGATTTTTTTTTAAATATGAGTAACGTCCTCTTAGAATTTTTTCATTTTTCATTTTTTTTACTTTTTTTTGGAAAGTGAATATCTTCTTTCTGCCCATTCTCCCGTGAGATTGATGACCCATTCTTTAAGGAGGGTTCTTTATATTCGTCTGCCAAGAATAGATACTCATGACATTGCTGATAATTAATGGGCAGGAATAAAAGTCTAATCCTCGAATACAAAAGATCATAAATATTTTTTTTTTACGGATGATAGATTTTATTCTGAAAATTGCCTTCGACTAAGCATGAAAAATGTCATGAATTGAATGGACGCTGGTAGTTTAAAATGGAATATGAATGACCGGTTTATGAAAGAATCGAAAATGGTCTTTGTGTTCATTCATGTGTGGTGTATACTTACATTTACCAACACACACATATCTATATTATATGTATACTGTATATATATATATATATATATATATATATATATAATATATATATATATATATATATATATATATATATATATATATATATATATATATATATATATGTGTGTGTGTGTGTGTGTGTGTGTGTGTGTGTGTGTGTATTCATATATAAATTTATATGTATATAGTATATATATATATATATATATATATATATATATATATATATATATATATATATAATATATACATTTATATATATATATATATATATTTTATATATATATAGTATATATATATATATATCTATGTATATATATATATCTATGTATAGTATATATATATGTGTATATACATACATATATATATATTATATAGATATATATATATATAATATATAATATATTATATATATAATATAATTATATATATTCACACAAACACACACACACATATACATATATATTATGATATATATATATATATATATATATATATATATATATATATATATATATATATATATATATATATATTAATATATATATATTATATATATATATATTATATTTATATATTCATACATACACACACACACACAAACAAAAAAAATAAATAAAAATAATGACTACAATATATATACTATATATATATATATATATATATATATATATATATATATATATATATATATATATATATAGAGTATATATAGATATCTTAGGATTATTGATAGGTAGGTACTACGATACGTGCGTGCGTGCGCGCGAGCGTGTATAATAACACAAAGGGTAATCCTATCAACCTCGATCCCGTGCTATCTCAGTGTCATCGGAAATAATTGTCTAAAGATCATTACTAATCCTATTTCCTTAGTAAGATCCAGGATGATAGGCCGCGTTCAAGAGTCATTTATAACGTCTTTGTGCGTTCATGAAGAGAATTTCGCCATCTTTAATGCCGTCCGAGAGATATAAAACGTCGCAGGTGTGCGGTTAAATCATGGAGAGGTGATAAATTGGAATCGCGTGAGAGAGAGAGAGAGAGAGAGAGAGAGAGAGAGAGAGAGAGAGTTATTGCCCAGAGATAATGCAAACTTTTTAACGCCCCTTCCTATCAGCAGCCTTGTTAATTTAGGAACTCGTTATCGCTTCAAACGGCTTTTCTGCCAGATGGCCGCCGATAACAGGTGAAAGAAAAAGTCTCCCCCTCTCCACTCTCCCCCCCCCCCCCTCTCTCTCTCTCTCTCTCTTTAGGCTGTTCTGCAATCTGTTTCTGCACTCCTCATTATCTTCCTGTATATAAAATCGAAAATATGATGGTGTATATTTGATTATTGAGTTGGTACATGCATTGCAATACAAATATTTAAGCGAAAGTAGCAACAAATCTTATGAAATTTTTGTACGCGTTCAAAATCTTTTCTCATTCTTTTGTAATTTGTTTTCCTCTCTGTTTTTTTTTTCAAACAGAAAAGACACTTTGTCGCACAAGTTCGCTTATAATAATAATAATAAAAAAATATGCTATTTATTTTACTGATGCCTATATACAATCACAGTAGACAATTATAGAGTGCAAACTACAATGAAAATTCTCTCTCTCTCTCTCTCTCTCTCTCTCTCTCTCTCTCTCTCTCTCTCTCTCTCTCTCTCTCTCTTCCAAAATTCAGATTTGCTGCGTAGGATCTGACTTGTGAGTAACGGACGTCAGTTAATAGTTATCGGAGTTAACGGTGAGGCTATACCGGTTGTTCCCATCAATTTAATCTATCTTAAGGTGGAAAATAAGGATTTTCCTACGTTTTCTTAGAAGAAATTACATTCAATTTATGTTTCTCAGCTGCTCATTACAAGGAATTCGTATCGTGAAAAATACCAGATGTTAAAAAAATGGGTTATTCCCTTGCTAAACCTTGGCAGTATTAATCAGGTGAGAAAATCCTTAAGGTCTAAAATCGCTTTCATCACAGCCATGTTTTTAGCCCTTCCTCTTCTCTAATTACAAAGGTTTTTGTAATGTTTGTGTTATAAGATATGAAATAAAATATCAAATTTTTTTGGCATTTTCTTCAGAGTTTGAGGCCCTAGTGGCTAAAGGTAGATCTAGGAGAGTAGAGGCCATTTGCACTCCAGTAAGCAAAAATAATTATCAACGAGAAGGCTAAAATAATAATAATAATAATAATAATAATAATAATAATAATAATAATAATAATAATAATAATAATAATAATCAAAATAATAAAATAATAATAATGGAGAAACAAATCCACAGATATGTAATTGTACATATATTCAAATTTAACACAGCTTTAAATTTAAATATATGTCTAATCACGTAATAATAATAATAATAATAATAATAATAATAATAATAATAATAATAATAATAATAATAATAATAATAATGGAGAGACAAATCAAGTTGTGGAATTGTACATATATTTAAATTTAAAACAGTTTTAAATTTAAATTTATGTACAATTACGTAATTATGGTACTATGAGTACTTTTTAAATAATAATAATAATAATAATAATAATAATAATAATAATAATAATAATAATAATAATAATAATAATAATAATAATAATAATAATATGTGGCGCCGTGGAGGAGTGGGTTAGGTCGTCAATAGACTTAAGTCAAGTTAAGCAACATTGGGGCTGGTCAGTCGTTGGATGGGTGACCGCTCTCCTCGGCGTTGATTCCTTGGGAAAGGATCTTTACCATAATTTCCTCAGTCTACTCAGCTGTAAATGAGTACCTATCCCTGATGGGGTAGGGTCCAGCTATGGGTTAAATAGCAAAACTCAGCAATGATGGAAAGAAATGATGGAATAAACGACAACGACGTAAATGGAACCTCTGGCAACAGAGGAGCTTCGTCCGGCAACCAGGTATTCAACCCAATTGTAGGGGAAGACGGTCAGGTACTTGGAGGTCGTCATCCAGCAACTGATCACCACAACGACAGTAATGAACAGCCTGAGATTGGAGCTACAGAGGCAAAAAGGAAGAAATGGACGAGAGAAGAAAATAAGGAAATATGGAGATGCTACATCAGAAGCAACCCGACGGAGAGAGGATATAGAAGAAGATGGTCAACATCTGGATGAGAGGAATAACACCCCCCAAACAGAGCAGAGGCTGGCAGACCAAGTAAGGAACACAAAGAAAAAGAACTGGCTCTCCCCAACAGAAAGAGAAGAACTGGAAAGGGAAAGTCACACGACAACGAATTACACGAAGACGAACTGAGAGACGATGCCACAGAAGACGACAGGGAGGATGAGGTATCAAACAACGACACACGAAGAAACACCGACGAAGTAACAGAGAGACGGAATGGGTAGAAAAGATTAGACAATGGATGGAGCCAGATACAGAGAGAACAAAGATCCCCTCCATGAAAGCCTACAACACCAAGAAATTAAGGGAGAAAACAAGTGAGGTCAATGAAAATAATGGGCCTAATACACACCAGTATCACAGAAACAAATAACTTGACATATGCAGGAGCAAGATTAGTAGCAGAACTGATGGGGATTCGAACAAACCAACACACCGTCACAACCAACCCAAAGAAAGACCAAAACAGCAACCTCCTTGGAAAAAGGCGCCTGGAAAAGCAAATCATGGTGATGAGATCTGACTTGAGTAAAACTGAAAGAGATGGCAGAAAAAAGGTAAGAAGCAAGAAAACAAGAGGAGGGAACTCAACGAGAAATACAAAGTACAAGAGAGGGGACTAAACAACACAATAGAAGATGTAAAACAGAGGCTTAAGGCCAAAGCACACAAGATCCAACGGTACATGAACAGGAATAAGGGATACCAACAGAACAAACTATTCGGAACCAACCAGAAAAGACTATACAGCCAACTAAGAGGGGAAGACAACCACCCAGAAATTCCTGAAGCCGAATCAAGTAAGAGACTCTGGGAAAACATATGGAGCAATCCGGTATCACACAACAAACATGCAACATGGCTCCAGGAAGTCAAGGCAGAAGAAACAGGGAGAATAAAAACAAAGATTCACAGACATCACGACAGACACAGTCAGACACCAACTAAAGAAAAATGCCAAACTGGAAAGCCCCAGGTCCCGATGAAGTCCCATGGATACTGGCTCAAAAAAACTTCAAGGCGGTACACCCACGAATAGCAGAACAACTCCAGCATTGTATTCTCAAATCACCAAAGCACCCAAATGGATGACCACAGGAAGAACATCCTTAGTACAAAAAGACAAGAGTAAGGGAAATATAGCCAGTAACTACAGGCCTATCACCTGCCTACCAATAATGTGGAAGTTACTAACAGGTATCATCAGTGAAAGGCTATACAACTACCTAGAGGAGACAAACACCATCCCCCACAACAGAAAGGCTGCAGAAGGAAGTGTAGGGGCACAAAAGACCAGCTCCTGATTGACAAAATGGTAATGAAGAACAGTAGGAGAAGGAAAACCAACCTAAGCATGGCATGGATAGACTATAAGAAGCCTTCGACATGATACCACACACATGGCTAATAGAATGCCTGAAAATATATGGGGCAGAGGAAAATACCATCAGCTTCCTCAAAAATACAATGCGCAAACTGGAATACAATACTTACAAGCTCTGGAAAAAGACTAGCAGAGGTTAATATCAGAGAGGGATCTTCCCAGGGCGACTCACTGTCCCCACTACTCTTCGTAGTAGCCATGATTCCCATGACAAAGTACTACAGAAGATGGATGCCGGGTTACCAACTCAAGAAAAGAGGCAACAAAATCAAACCATCTGATGTTCATGGACGACATCAAGCTGTATGGTAAGAGCATCAAGGAAATAGATACCTTAATCCAGACTGTAAGGATTGTATCTGGAGACATCAGGATGGAGTTTGGAATAGAAAAATGCGCCTTAGTCAACATACAAAAAGGCAAAGTAACGAGAACTGAAGGGATAAAGCTACCAGATGGGAGCAACATCAAACACATAGATGAGACAGGATACAAATACCTGGGAATAATGGAAGGAGGAGATATAAAACACCAAGAGATGAAGGACACGATCAGGAAAGAATATATGCAGAGACTCAAGGCGATACTCAAGTCAAAACTCAACGCCGGAAATATGATAAAAGCCATAAACACCATGGGCAGTGCCAGTAATCAGATACAGCGCAGGAATAGTGGAATGGACGAAGGCAGAACCTCCGCAGCATAGATCAGAAAACCAGGAAACAAATGACAATACACAAAGCACTACACCCAAGAGCAAATACGGACAGACATACATAACACGAAAGGAAGGAGGGAGAGGACTACTAAGTATAGAGGACTGCGTCAACATCGAAAACAGAGCACTGGGGCAATATCTGAAAACCAGTGAAGAGGAGTGGCTAAAGAGTGCATGGGAAGAAGGACTAATAAAAGTAGACGAAGACCCAGAAATATACAGAGACGGAGAAAGACAGAAAGAACAGAGAGACTGGCACACACACTGCACAACGGAAACAATACTGAGACAGACTAAAGAACTAGCCAGCGATGACCAATTGGCAATGGCTACAGAGGGGAGAGCTAAAGAAGGAAACTGAAGGAATGATAAACAGCGGCACAAGATCAGGCCCTAAGAACCAGATATGTTCAAAGTATGATAGACGGAAATAACTCTCTCCCATATGTAGGAAGTGCAATACGAAAAATGAAAACCATAAACCACAATAGCATGTGAATGCCCGGCACTTGCACAGAACCAGTACAAAAAGAGGCATGATTCAGTGGCAAAAGCCCTCCACTGGAGCCTGTGCAAGAAAACATCAGCTACCTTGCAGTATAAGTGGTACGAGCACCAAACCTGAGGGAGTGATAGAAAACGATCAGGCAAAGATCCTCTGGGACTATGGTATCAGAACGGATAGGGTGATACGTGCAAACAGACCAGACGTGACGTTGATTGACAAAGTCAAGAAGAAAGTATCACTCATTGATGTCGCAAATACCATGGGACACCAGAGATTGAAGAGAAAGAGAGGGAAAAATGGATAAGTATCAAGATCTGAAAATAGAAATAAGAAGGATATGGGATATGCCAGTGGAAATCGTACCCCATAATCATAGGAGCACTAGGCACGATCCCAAGATCCCTGAAAAGGAATCTAGAAAAACTAGAGGCTGAAGTAGCTCCGGGCCTCATGCAGAAGTGTGATCCTAGAAACGGCACACATAGTAAGAAAAGTGATGGACTCCTAAGGAGCAGGATGCAACCGGAACCCACACTATAAATACCACCAATCGAATTGGAGGACTGTGATAGAGCAAAAAAAAAAAAAAAAAAAAAAAAAAATAATAATAATAATAATAATAATAATAATAATAATAATAATAATGAGAAAATACGTCCTAATGTCATTGTCAGTTGGCTGAATATAATTCATAGGTGAGTAATATCGTTATGATAAGTTCCATGCACTTGACGCTAACACTTACTGTTGAGAAATGATAGAGCTCAGATGCCACTTAAAGTACTTAAGAAAAAAGAAAATGCAGTGCCCATATCAAGACAAATATTAGTGTGTATAGATACAAATATATGAGAAAATGAATAGAACATAATGAAGTATAACCCATGGCAATAAATGCGCTTCCATTATAAAAGTTTATGTTTGCAATCGAACGCAGTTGAAATAACAAACAAGTTGGCAAGGGCGCGAATACATATTCATGACTGAACTCTATCAAATAGAGCACAAATTCTTTAGGTTGGAGTTACCAGACTGAAATATAATTCTCCCACTTCAGTTTAGTGTCAATTAAGAGCGCATCGAAAAGACGTATGATTTATTAAACGAGCGTTTAAACACCACCAAACTCCGGCGTTCGAGTAGTACCTGTTTTTCATACGAGCTCGTCATGCATTAAGAATGATCTAGTTGTGGTTGTGTCAGAGAGAGAGAGAGAGAGAGAGAGAGAAGCAAAGTATTTTCGTCTGCTAATGAACTAGAGAGAGAGAGAGAGAGAGAGAGAGAAACGGGGTATTTTCATCTGGTAATGAACGGGCCAATCTGACGTTTGCCTCGAATGTTTTTATTTTACGTCCCGCCCCAAAACGCATCGTTATTTCCCCCGCAAATTGGTGGCTGTGTGGAGGTGGTGGGGGTGGGGGTGGGGGGGGGGGGGGGGGGGGGGGGGGGGGCAGGGGAGGCGAAAGAAACCCAAGGAGTGAAAAGTTATGGAGCGCGTAACCCTTCCCGGTTAATTTGTAAAGCTTCATATTCGTATTCAGTGAGAGCAAAGTTACGACTCGGGCACTTGACATTCCGAGTGAGTCGCTAAGATGTCACAGCCCACAACACTCCTTACTCTCTTGCCTTCATGAGCCTCAGGGGCGGCGTGGGCGGGGCGCAGTGGCGTATCCGTCAGCGCGGCGGAGGACGGAGCCTCCAGTCTTCGGCCACTCCTGCCGAAGGGTCGAAATCCCTCGCTCTGAGGGCGTTTACCAGTAGCATTTTTCGGGCGACACATTTCAAACACGGCATCCATCGAAGTGAGCATCACAAGGGGAGGGTGAACGATGTCCTTGCCCGATCGAGAGGCTGCTGTCGATCGTCGAGGTTTAAGGACCGCTTTCCGACGGCTCAGGAGCTCCAGGGATACGCCCCTGTGGCGGCGCGCAGGACCCCGAAGGTGGCATGGACTATCAAATAACTAAACATGGTCGGCAGCCTTTGAACTGGCCATTGATAGTCGCAACTTGGGTTCGGACTTGTCATGTTTCTTCTCGTTGGTCCCGTCGACACTTACGGGCTCCAACATCTACAATGTTTTTGCAGCCTTGCAACACATACACTATCCCTCGCACCCCCCACCCACACACACCCACCTCTCACTCTCTCTCTCTCTCTTTTCCTTGTCTTCTTTAATACTTTATATCCTTTTAGGAATACAAGCTGAAACACATTCAGTTCGAGATTTTACTTTGACAGCAGTCAGAGAAGAAGCCTCTCCCTCTCTCTCTCTCTCTTCTTTAATTCGTTATATCCTTTTAGGAATACAGGCTGAAACATATTCAGTTCGAGATTTTTATTCCCTGAGAGCAACAGAGAAAACTCTCTCTCTCTCTCTCTCTCTCTCTCTCTCTCTCTTTTCTTTGTCTTCTTTAATTCTTGATATCCTTTTAGGAATACAACCTGAAACACATTCAGTTCGAGATATTATTCCATGAGAGCATCAGAGAAGTCTCTCTATCTCTCTCTCTCTTTCCTTGTCCTCCCAAATACTATATATCCTTTTAGGACTACAACCTGAAACACATTCAGTTTTATTCCCTGAGAGCATCAGAGAAGTCTCTCTCTCTCTCTCTCTCTCTCTCTCTCTCTCTCTCTCTCTCTCTCCTCATACATATCCGGCACTGCTCTTTTGCATTTCTTAAACTGAGAGTGATTTTTCAATGTCAACCTCTTTAAGCGATGTGTACTCGGTCCTCATTCAAGATCGACCCCGATCCATTCTGATCTTATTCGAACTACCGAGTCTCTCTTCCTTCACTTCACCTCAGTCTTACGAATGAGTTCGAGCGATCTCTCGAATGTTTGGACGTGTAAGTTCAGACTTAATGGG
>NC_087217.1:51642268-51647268 GCF_015104395.2 Macrobrachium nipponense | reverse complement strand
GAGATAAAAGGAAGAGACTAAGAAAGGTACAGTGTGCCAGCAGAGGTTTGACTATTCAACAAGGGGACGAGTCGTTTAATCATTAACGATTCTAAGATTGTCAAATCGTGGCCTTTTGGTTGGAAGCTCGTCCTACAACTGTAAAGTCCTTGTTTTCAATGGAGGTTTTACATATTTTCGAATGATTTCTAATATTAGAAAATTCTGGGTTTGCAATTTTGATGCCTGTCCTATAACTTACTCCACGATGTGAATCTATGCGTACCTTCAGAAGCCTCCTGGTGGATCCAATATAAGTTCCTAAATTACATTAGGACAATTATAGCTATTACACACACGGAGGATATAAGGGCACAAACCGATCTTTAAACTTGAATAATGACCCAATGGTAACAGGATTAATGGAATCAAATGAACCTTGATAGCTCCAAACTTATTTTGGATATGGTGGGAAATGTTTTCCTAAAAGCATCATCTAATAAAAAAAGGGAACTTAGCATAAAAATTCATTTTAGGAACATTAAAATTAGATTCATTAGCGAGAAGTACTTGTCTAAAAGCAAGCGAAGCGTCTTAAAGACCAGTTCAGATGGGAAGCAGTTTTCTTTAAATATTTGCATAAAAAGGCGATCTCATCTGGAACAGAACCAATCAGAAAGTTAGCGTTAAGAGCCCTGTGGAGGAGAGAGTAAAAACAGAATTAAGTTTAAAATTAAAAGAAACAGAAACTATAAAAATTTGACCCTTTAGCCTGCCGCCCCCTTTCTATGTAAGGTACGTTGATGATCTTTGCCCTTTTTAGACGTAATATGATGCTGATTCCTTCTTGATTTTATAAATGTACAACATTCCAAGTTAAGTTACCCTGGAAAAAGAAATTGAAAATCAGCTTTCTTTTTTAGACGTCCTTGTTTAAAGAGAAAAAATATAAATTTTTAACACCACGATTTTTAGAAAAATAACGTTCACGGGCTTAGGGTCAAATGTATAGTTTCTGTTCTTTTAATTTTAAAATTAATGTCTGTTTTTACTCTCCTCCACAGGGGCTCTTACGCTAACTTCTGATTGGTTTCTGTTCCAAGATGAGATCGCCTTTTTATGCAAATATTTTAAAGTAAAAACTGCCTTACCCATCTGAACTGGTCTTTAAGACGCTTCGCTTGCTTTTAGACAAGTACTTCTCGCCCTAAGAATGCCTAATTTTAATGTTCCTAAAATGAATTTTTATGCTAAGTTCCCTTTTTATTAGATGATGCTTTTAGGAAAACATTTTCCCACCAATATCCAAAATAAGTTTGGAGCTATCAAGGTTCATTTGATTCCCATTAATCCTGTTACCATTGGGAGGGTCATTATTCAAGTTTAAAGATCGTTGTGCCCTTATATGTCCTCCGGGTGTGTGTATAGCTATAATTGTCCTAAATGTAATTTAGGAACTTATATTGGATCCACCAGGAGGCTTCTGAAGGTACGCATAGATTCACATCGTGGAGTAAGTTATAGGACAGGCAGCAAAATTGCAAAACCCAGAATTTATAATAATAGAAAATCATTCGAAAAACTATGTAAAACCTCCATTGAAAACAAGGACTTTACAGTTGTTAGGACGAGCTTCCAACAGCCACGATTTGACAATCTTAGAATCGTTAATGATTTAAACGACTCGTCCCCTTGTTGAATAGTCAAACCTCTGCTGGCACACTGTACTTTCTTAGTCTCTTCCTTTATCTCCAGTCTTTGGCATTGCCGCTCTGAATAGGTTGGTCCAGTTTTTTACTTTACTTGAATATGTCTATTAATTTTTTTGTTTGTTTCATTCGGTTTTTTTTTTTTTTTACTTATTTTAATAACTTTTGTCCTGTTTAGTTAACGTTTTTTGTTTTTTTGTTTTTCAAAGTGTCTTTTAGTATTTTTAATATTTTAAGTTTGTAATTATTGTGGCAACTTTAATCTCAGATTCTTAGCTTTATTGTAATTATTTTATGCTATCTATTTGTACAGCCCTCGAAAATGTAATGAAGACATTACGAAACGTCGGAAGAATAAATTGACCCTTTTATCAAGTCTTTTATGTCCTTCTCCTCATTGATGTATATCGGCTGTGCCACCGCTGTTTGGATATATAATATATATATATATATATATATATATATATATATATATATATATATATAAGAGAGAAGAGAGAGAGAGAGAGAGACGAGAGAGAGAGAGAGAGAGAGAGAGAATAAAATGTTTTCTTGAGGGGATTATTTCTAAATATGATTCCCATAAGATGAGAGAGAGAGAGAGAGAGAGAGAGAGAGAGAGAGAGAGAGAGACAGAGATTATAACAAGAATCTGATTATATATTCTCTTGATGGAATTATTATAGCTAAATACGATTCGTTGTATGTCCATACAAGATGAAAGAGAGAGAGAGAGAGAGAGAGAGAGAGAGAGAGAGAGAGAGAGAGAGAGAGGACATTTACCTTACCGTTACAGACCTTACAGTTCGTTCGGGTTGCCCCAGGTCCCTCAGTGTGAGGCGCCTTTCTAATGTTCTACCAGAGAGTTTCTAGTACATTCTTCCGGTATATTTTGCATCTTCCAATCTTGGATGGTCTGGGATGCAGTTTAGATATTTGTCGAGCTTATTCTTAAACACATCTACGCTCACTCCTGATATATTCCTCAGATGAGCTGGCAACGCATTGAATAGACGCTGCATTATCGATGCTGGTGCGTAGTGGATTAATGTTCTGTGTGCTTTCCTTATTTTTCCTGGCTATAGTTTTGGGCACTATTTAATCTACCTCTGCTTGCTCTTTCTGATATTTTTAGTTCCATGATATTTCTGTTATTCCTTCTATCTGTTTCCATGCCTGAATTATCATGTAGCGTTCTCTTCTCCTTTCTAGACTATATAATTTAGGATGTAGTCCTTTCCCAGTAGTCTAGGTCCTTAACTTCTTCTATTCTAGCTGTAAAGGACCTTTGTACACTCTCTATTTGTGCAATATCCTTTTGATAGTGTGGGTACCATATCATATTGCAATATTCAAGTGGACTACGAACATATGTTTTATAAAGCATAATCATGTGTTCAGCTTTTCTTGTTTTGAAGTGCCGTAAACAAACATTCCCATTTTTGCTTTACATTTTGCCAACAGAATGGCTATTTGATCATTGCATAACATGTTCCTATTCATCATCACACCAAGGTCTAACTGCTTCCTTATTTGTGATTGTCTATTATTAGGTCCCCTATATGCATATAGCTTTCCTTCTCTGTCTCCATAATTTATTGATTCAAATTTATCAGAGTTAAATACATCCTATTTACCTCTGCCCAATCATATACTTTGTTAAGGTCTCTGTTAGAGCGTTCCTATCTTCATCACAAGTAATTTCTCTACTTATCTTGTGTCATCAGCGAAACTACTCACTACCGAATCCTTAACATTACTGTCTATGTCTTCAATCATAATAACAAACAAATATGCAGCTAGCACCGTACCTTGTGGCACACCGGATATTACCTTGGTTTCATCTGATTTCTCATCGTTTGCAATAAACTATCTGTTTTCTGTTGTGTAAAAATTCTTTTAACCATCTTCTACTATCTACGATATTGTCTTTTATTTTCTTTGCTAATATATTATGGTCTACTTTGTCAAAAGCTTTTGCAAAGTCTAGATAAACCACATCTGTTCATTTTCCGCGTTTTCATATTTGTAATATGTTCTCACGGTGGACTAACAGTTGGGTTTGTGTACTTTTCCGGGTACGAAACCGTTGTTTGTCCTATATTAAACAAATTATTTTTATTAAATGTTTCATAATAATTTTTCTTCATTACCCTTTCATACACTTTCATAATATGTGATGTTAGACTCACAGGCCTATAATTACTTGCCTCTAGTCTTGATCCACTTTTGAAAGTAGGGGTGATATATGCTAATTTGTGCTCATCATAAATCTTGCCTGTATCTACACTTTGTCTTAATAATATTGCAAGTGGCTTTGCGATAGAATGAACTACTTTCTTTAACAAAAATAGCAGGGACTCCATCCGGCCCTGCAGCAGCTCCATTTTTAATTTCATAATTGCCTGCACAATATCAGCTTTCATTAATTTCTATGTCAGCTAAATATTCACTATTTTCGTCCCTTTACTTCTATATTCATTATCTTCATTATCTATTCTAGGGGTGAATTCTCTCTATATCGTTCTGACCAGTATGTTGCAAATTTCCTTTTTTCATTCGTTAATCTCCCTTCAATTTCTCAGAGGGCCTATTTCTATTCTTCTTTTGTTTATCATTCTTCGCATATGAGTATAATAGTTTGGGGTTTTGCTTGATATTTAATAGGGTTTTTTCTTCCAAGTCCCGTTTTTCATTTTCTTTTTGATTGTATAATCTTTTGTTCTGCATTTTCTATCTTACTTTTTAGTTCTATAACTTTCCATGCATTTTTTTCTTTTGCAAGAACCTTTTTTCCACTTCTGATTTTCTGGAACAAGATCCTTCTGTCTCTTGGTATGCATGAATGATGTTTACTTTTTCTTCTTCGGTATATATTTATCCACTATTTTCTCCAATATTTTATATAATATCTCCGTATTTACCCTTATGTCATCACTACGAAAAATGTTATCCCAATCTTTGTTTAATTCTTCATTAATTTCTGACCATTTTATATTTTTACTGTAGAAGTTGTATTTTCCATATCCTTCCCACTTTTTCATTTCTTGCTTATCTCTATTTTCACTTGCTTTGGATTAATGAACTGTTAATTCTATGACATTATGATCTGAAATACTCGCATTATAAACTATTATTCTTTAACTTAATCATAATCCTCGTTCACAAATACTAGGTCTAAAGTATTTTCCTTTCTTGTTGGCAGGTGATTTATTTGTTGAATGTTGTATTCTAGTAGCATATCTAATAGCTTTTCAAATTGCCTATTTATCTTCTGCACTACTATTACTCTCTTTTTTATATGTATAAGTA
>NC_087217.1:51633526-51641768 GCF_015104395.2 Macrobrachium nipponense | reverse complement strand
TATAATTATTTTTTTCCTTCTCTCTCTCTCTCTCTCTCTCTCTCTCTCTCTTCTCTCTCTCTTCTCTCTTCCTCCTTCCGCCATCTAATTAATAAGACAAAATCTCTGATCCAAATCGCTCCGAGTGTATGATTAGAATCCCCCCCACCCCACCCCCATAAACCCCTCACCCCTACCCCCTCAACCCCGCCCCATCACCAATAGAAAAAAACAAGGGGGGCATGGGGGGAATGATTCGTTAGGGAAGTTTATGCCCGGACAAAATGCCGTAAATCTGGCATATTATATGCAGCCCCGTGATAAGAATTGGACTTTTAAAGCCAATGAAGATAGGCATAAACCATCCCCATTATAGAAGGAGGAACAAGATAAGAGCTGCACACCTCGAGGTAATGTCTGTTGGGAGTGGAAGGGGAGGACGGGGGGGGGGGGGAGGAGGGGGGGGGGGGGGGCGGAGGGTTTGGGGGGAAATGTATTTGGTAAGTTCTCATAAATTTATTGGAACAGCTGCGCAGCGATGCCAGCAATGAGTACGCCGATACCATCAAACAAATCGAAGGGTGGGGCCATAAATTTCTGATAAACATCTTTTTTTTTTTGTGGGGGGGGGGAGAGACCTGAGTGCCCTCTTGCTTGACTTAGGCAACCGCTACCCACCCGCCTCTCCCCATCCCCACCCCCTCCCAAGGCCCTTCCCGTCCCACTAACTCCTATAAGGTTTGCAAAGACTATTTCCATGGACGCCCCTCCCGTTCTTATCCCTTAGAATGCAAAACAGTTTCTTCAAACTCTCTCTCTCTCTCTCTCTCTCTCTCTCTCTCTCTCGCTTAGAATGCAAAAGCACTTTCTTCTTAATTCTCTCTCTCTCTCTCTCCAGTCTTCCCGTGATTGCATAGACATACACACACTCTCTCTCTCATCCTGCTCTAATCTCCCCTAGACACAATAACACTTCCTTCAAACTCTCTTTTTCTCTATTTTCTTACTCAAGTGTCCCTAGATTGCAAAAAATCACACATTCTCTCTCTCTCTCTCTGTCGCTCTCTCTCTGTCTCTCTCTCGCCCGGACTGCAAAGACACTTTGATATTCTCTCTCTCTCTCTCTCTCTCTCTCTCTCTCTCTCTCTCTCACGGGAGTTGGAAGCTTATTTAGCTGAATGAGTCCGATAAGGTGGGCACAAGGGAATAGAGAGGGACAAGAAATGAAGTGGAGAATGAGGTATGTGTGTTCGGGGTAGGAGGTATCTAGTTATGTCTCTTTATCGGATCGGTAGATGTCTATTATTATAGATGCTTATGTATGCTACGTACAGGCACACACAAACATATATATATATATATATATATATATATATATATATATATATATATATATATATATATATATATATATAATACACACACACACACACACACACACACACACACACACACATATATATATATATATATATATATATATATATATATATATATATATATATATAGGAAAATGCATAACTCTAATATTTCAGTATCTCTAGTAGTTAGATTAAGCATTAAGCCAGCATTATGGTGGCAGGGGCTCTTGCTTTATAATACCCTATGAAACCCTCATTCCAGGAAACCTTCCCCTCTCCCCCCCCCAAAGAAAAAAAAAAAAGCCACAACACCGTCCTTACATTCTCAAAATGAGAAGAAAATTGGCGTGATCTTCTTTAACCTCAGAGTTCATTCTCTTGCCTGTAATAGTCAGCTATCTCTTGATCATAATGATTTAAGGTAAATTTCTTCGTGGTTTTAGATGCACAGCAACAGTAATGTGTTGCTATGAGGTTTTGAAGGACGGGTAATATGGGGCTGAAGTTAACCTCTCTCTCTCTCTCTCTCTCTCTCTCTCTCTCTCTCTCTCTCTCTTTGACTTTGGGTCGTCATTCTTATTTACTTTAGGTTCGTATCTCCTGCAAGGCATCGGCCCGTCAAATATAAACAAAAGGTGGGACGTGTAAGTTGGCATAAAAGCGCTTCGGCTATAAAATGCTATTGGACGAGTCGAATGAACCGTCGTCATTCTGTTAGAATAAAAAAAAAAACATACGAACTTCCAAACATGAAGAGTAAGATGGCATAAAAGCGCTCCGGTTACGAAATGGCTATTGAAAGAGTCTAATGAACGAATCCTGAAACATAAAAACTTAAGAAATTCATATACGAACTCTGAGGACGCCGTTATATGCTAATAAGGCAGAAGAATACCCTTCATGAGGAGAGCCAAGTGAAATTACAATGCGGTTTGTCTTTACTTTTGTAATCTATTATTTCAATTTTTCCTTTCCTGCGTAAGTTAACGAATTTGGTCACCTTTCATTTGATACAGCAAACACTAAATCACAAATGAAAAACTCTTCTCGTAAAGCAACCATGTTATCCTGCGTGAAAGAATATTTTATTAAAAACAAAAATGTATTGTACTGAAAGAATGGCAGGGGGACAAAGAATTTGTCTACGAATGGATAAATAAAAAAAAACCTATCAGTTCGTAATTGCTAAACCTTATTATTACTGTAATTGTTCCAAAGCATAGGAGAGTCTGTTTTCAATTCGACATCGAATGATTGTATGTATTGATGCTTACCTGCTGGATATTCCGAAAATGTTAAGGGAGCGAAAGGATGCCAGATGAGAAGAGTTGATTAGAAATAGTTGGTTGATGATGATTATATACTGTTTAAAAAAAAAAAAATTGCAATCGCAGTGGTGGATCACCTTATTCATTTTTTTAATAAAGCTGAATTTTGCTGTTGTGTCGATGACAGTTATTTTTCAGTACTTTTTTTTTTTACTTCAGTAAGGGGAAATAATGATTTTTTAAAATAATCACCTTTTCGATACGTTCATAAAAATTAATTAATACTGTAATTTCCCAATAGATTTTATATCATTCATAACAACAATAAAACGAATGAATAAATGAATAAATATAATAAACGCAACTTATTGTATTTATCAAAATTTAATGTCATCTTGTGAAAATGTCACTTTTACCATATAATTAACCCAACAAAAATTCTCAGACCAAGAACAGCTTTGAGAATAATGTTTCTCATTTACAGTTTCTTAAGAAAAAATTAAGCATTGTTCTCACTTTACTGCTGATAGTACGTCAGATCTTGTCTGCAGTTTGTTATATCAAAGTCGGAGTGAGTGAGATTTTAAACGTGTCTGTAGTTTGTTATATCAAGTTGCAGAACAATCTTCATATCTTGAAAGTTAAAGGTTTAGCCTTTGAAATGTAATCTCTGTAGGTGTGACGCCAAAACAAATTAGGGAGTTTCTTTCAAAGAAATATATTACAATGTTTTTACTCTATTTTCATTATTACAGTATGTTTACTTTATTAATATTATTTGGGAAAAATCCACAGTTATGTGTATTTACGTATATTTCAAGATAAATATATGTACATATATGTAAATATACATACTGTGGATTGGTTCCTCTATTTTAAGAATCATGCTATTATTATTACTATTATTATTATTATTATTATTATTATTATTATTATTATTATTATATTATTATTATTATTATTATTATTATTTAGGAAGCAGACCCCTCTCTCAAGCATACTTTATTAAAAGTAATGGCCACTTCAGCAGCGTTGCGTTTGTAAAGATTCTTCTCTATTTTGCGAATAGCGGCTTTTTCAGCGCTTATATTTCAACTTATGCAGACAAACTATGATATACTAGCCTGTTTAAGTAGCACCGAAAAAGCCGCTATTCGGAAAATAGAGAAGAATCTCTACAAGCGTAACACTGATGAAGTGGCCATTACTTTTAAGAATGTTTGCCGTGGCAGAGTGGGTTAGGTCGTCAATCAACTGGTTAAGCAACGGCTGGTCAGTCGTTGGATAGGTGACTGCTATCCTCTGCGTTGATTCCTTGGGAAAGGGTCTTTACCATAATTTCCTCAGTCTACTCAGCTGTAAATGAGTACCTATCCCTGATGGGGTAGGGTCCAGCTATGGGTTAAATAGCAATGATGGAAAGAAATAAAGGTATTTTATTATTATTATTATTATTATTATTATTATTATTATTATTATTAGTTATTATTTATAAAAAAATCCACAATTGTAGAATATATTTCTATGTAAAAATGAAACAAAGACTTTCGAACACCTGAACGTTGTTCCTCATCATTTTAACGTTACACGCTAAAAATAAAATAGAAATATATTTTAATATATAATTGTGGATTTTTTTAACTATTTGCTTTCACGAGACTGTGAATTTCTTAACATTATTATTATTATTATTATATTATATTAATTATTATTGTTATTATTATTATTATTATTACATTATTATTATTATTATTATTATTATTATTATTATTATTATTATTATTATTACTGAATTGTACTTCCTCCCTAAAGATGTGGCCTAACGTCATTCAGAATCCACGACAGATAAGCAAACAATTTCGAACAGTTTCGGAGCCTTCTTAGCCGCCTTCATGGGAGGTCGCCCTCGACTTAAAAACAAAATATATATCCGAGTTACAACGAACGTAATGTAACGACACCGCTCACACGGGTGGGCCTGAATTAACGGCTATTTATCATTCTCTGTGTATTTTATTCTCACTCCCAAATGTTTTTATGTTTTTATAAGGGCAATTATGAATAATTCAGCAGTCACTTTGTTTACGTGTAAATCTCCCTCGGAATCTTTTCTCATGGTTTACGCGCATGCGCTGGTGGTGGTCCCTGGTGGTCTTCAGGAATGTTGCGTGTTCTAATATAAATCTTAGGTTGGGTGGTATGCCTTGAAATATTTTGCGTGCCTGTGATCATACCATGTATAATATTATATTATATATATATAATTATATTTATATATAGATATATATATATATATATATATATATATATGATATATATATTATATATATAAATATATATATAATAATTAATTAATAATTAAAAGTCATTCTAATTCATAATTAATTAAATTATTTATAAGGGGTTTTTTTTTAATTAAAATATAAATTAAAGAATATATATTATTTATTATATAATATATATAATATAGATAATATATAAATATATATATATATTAATATATATATACCATTATATTTATATATCAATATATATATATAATATATATTATTATTATATATATACATATATATTTATAAGATATATATATATTATATGTATATATATATTATTATAATTATATATATATATAATTAGAAGGACGATTTATTATTATTATTATTATTACCATTATTATTATTATTATTATTATTATTATTATTATTATTGTGGCTTTTGTTGTTGCTGTTCTTCTCATTTTCATATCCAATCGTTTCTCATTCTGCATCAATGACCCCAGCAATTGTAACGTCAATGATCTTGAAATTAGCCAGAATCTCGCAAGAAATCGTAGACAACGTCGAAATTGTCAACTGAAACATTGTCCTCTTTCTTAACATAAGAAAGCGAGTGAAAGCAAGGAAGGGCAAACTTTCTTTTTTCATCAGATGCAAAACAATACGACGAAAGATCTCGTATATACGTTCGAGCACGGACAAACAATCTCGCAGGCCCTCATAAACTGGAGACGCGTGTATGCTTTCTTCAATCACGAGGCTCAATAAGACGAAGGGAAGACTGCATGCAGTTTTCAAACAAGATAAATTGATTTTGGACTCTCTCTCTCTCTCTCTCTCTCTCTCTCTCTCTCTCTCATCTTCCTCCGAGAGACACACGACTCTCCGGGTTCTGTATACAAAATGCCGCCTCTGACGATTGCCCTCTTAAATAGGGAGTTATTGTATATGCTGTCGAACCATCGCACTCCGGTTGCCAGGGGGCGCTGCCGCCGCCCCCGCCGCTGCCTTCGATGCGGGCAGACGCAGCAGCAGGAGGGGGAGGAGGAGGAGGAGGGCATAATCTATCCTGAAGTGCCTGCGAGGAGCGCCTTTCCTTCCGGCTTCTCCTGCAGGAGGGCCGTTGATCGGCTGCCATTGAGACCTACTCGAAGAGATCTTGACGACGCTCTTTTGAACTCTAGACCCGCTCGCCTCTCCTCCTCCTTCTTCTTCTTCTTCTTCTTCTTCTTGCTCCGTCATAAAGAGATCGAGGACTCCGCATTCTTCTTCTTCTTCTTTCTGATCGGCCGCCGCGTCTCTTATATTCGCCTCTTCGCGAAACGAAAGCGGGAACGGAGGACAATGACTATGTGATATGAGAGTTCAGGACATTGTCGAGAGGAGACGAACAGCCCTAGAGCGGAATATGAGATATATCTGCCAGGGGTCCCAGAAGTTACGACGACTACTTCGCGCCTGTTTGTCAATTCGTAGCTTTTATTTATTCTTGCTAAAATTCGTTGAAGTCAAAATGATAAGGATGCGTTCTACTATATCAATGGAAATAACTGCACTTGAAGAAAACCACTCACTTAAAGTATATGCGGTATTATTATTATTATTATTATTATTTTATTATTATTTATTATTATTATTATTATTATTATTATTATTCAGATTGTTAAGAAGTCCACAGGGCCCAATGACTTGAAATTCAGGCTTCCAAAGAATACGGTTCTCATTGGAAAGAAGGTAACGGGAAATACATAAAGAAGCGATCATTATCAAATGGAAAAAAATAAATTAACAAATAAATTCATAAATCAATAGATTAAAATGTAGGTTAATTATTAAAATACAAAGGGAACTGTATTACTAGGGTTGTAATGCATTGCATCCTCGCTTGAACTTCTGAAGTTTTAAGTACCATTACACGGCATCCTCAGTGAAGTTATTCCACAGCCCAGTGGTATGAGGGAAAAAGGACCTCTGGAACAGAGAGGTTGGACAGCCAGGCCCATTTCCTGCAGGTCGGTGGTGCCCGCTCAGCGAATCCGGTAACGGTTACGATAAATATCCTTATAAGGAAAATAATTTCCTTGAGAAACCGACTTACGCACAAGAAAATAAGCAAAGAAATATATTAGAGAATACATGAAAGAGGAAGTGACCCGTTTCTCATTGTCAATAAGTCAGTGCGCATGCGCGAAAAAAAAAAAAAAAAAAAAAAAACGACGGACGTGAAGATGTCGACAGCTGTTTGGTGAATTCCAATCGATTTTTATTTTCGTCTCTTTTTCTGGTGGTTTAGGTAAAGTACGTACGAGGCACGTCACAACCCGCTTTGTATGCGAGTACGGGAGACGGGTTTCTTGCACGTTTCTCGTCAATTAGCGGATTTGCATTTATTTTCAATTTGTTACCGTCCGTTGGAGCTGGACGAAAGGATCGCAGTATGGGGTCTGGATCGTCTGCTGGATCGTGGAAGAATTCAAAGGGTTTTGGAGTTTACTTTCTTTCTCTTTTTCTTGACGTGAGAGAGGCGGATAGAAAGACGATTTTGAGGTATGACGTAGCTAATAGCCTGTTGATGGAGAAGGCTCATGTTGTATTTTGTTATAAGGAGTTACAAGGATTAGGATGTCTCAAAGACTTGTTAGTCCATCCTAAGAGGAGTCATTGTGTGCTCACTTATCTGTAGGGGCAGGTTTTACTGTTCATTTAGAGTGTCCCAATGATTTTGTCTAGCTTTCTTTGAAACTCTTCCACACTGTTGCTGTTTACAACTTCTGGCGGCAGTTTATTCCATGTGTCAAATATCTTGTATATTACAAGGAGTTACAAGGATTAGGATGTCTCAAAGAATTGTTAGTCCATCCTAAGAGGAGACATCGTGCGCTCACTTATCTCTAGGAACAGGTTTTACTGTTCATTCACAGTGTCCTAATGTTTTTTCTAGCTTTCTTTTAAACTCTTCCACAAGGTTGCTGTTTACAACTTCTGATGGCAGTTTATTCCACGTGTCACATATCTTGTATATAAAGAAGTTCCCACAGTGGAATGTGTTGTACCTCTTCAGTTCTAGTTTCCATCCATTATTTCTGGTTATCGTTTAACGTAAATAGGTTACTGTCTACTTTTGTTATGCCTTTCCGTATTCTAAATGTTTCTATTAATCGTCTGTGAAGAAGTTCCCCCAATGTATACTAAGGTATCAAAGTATAGAGAGAGAGAGAGAGAGAGAGAGAGAGAGAGAGAGAGAGAGAGAGAGAGAGAGAGACCTACAGTTAAAGAAATATTGCTTTTAGATTTGGTTCCGAGTATCATAACTTCAATGCAAAGCATTTTTCTGCAGAATAACATTCTTTGCGTGAAA
>NC_087217.1:51613526-51621026 GCF_015104395.2 Macrobrachium nipponense | reverse complement strand
GATAAAAGAGAGAAAAGACAAAAACAGAAGGAACTTTCTCTTCAAATTATGATAAAAGAGAGAAAAGGCACAAAAACGAAAAGAATTGTCTCTTTAAATTGATAAAAGAGAGAAAATGCACAAAACGAAAAGGAACTTTCTCTTCAAATTATGATAAAAGAGAGTAAAAGGCACAAAACAAAAGGAACTTTCTCTTCAAATCATGATGACAGAGAGTAAAAGGGACAAAAACAAAAGGAACTCTTTTCAAATTATAATAAAAGGGAGAAAAGGGAAAAAAATAAAGGAATTGTTTCTTTTCAAATCATGATAAAAAAGAAAAAAGCACAGAAACAAATGAAACTCTCTCTTCAAATTATGATAAAATAGAGAAAAGACACAAAACAAAAGGAACTTTCTCTTTATTTATATATATATATATATATATATACTATATATATATATATATATATGATATATATATATATATATATATATATATATATATATATATATATATATATATATATATAGTATATATATCATCATATATATATATATATATAGTATATATATATATATATATATATATATATTATATATAAATTTACATAGATAGATATATGTATGTTCGTGTGTGTCCTTGCAGATTCACGTTTATATTAGGAATCGAAGCTCAAAGAGTTAAAAGTGGTATATACATTCTGAACTGTCTCCTGAAAAATACGCTGCTTAGTGAAAAATATTTATTCAGTTGCGTTTACGAGGAAATTAATTTCACCAGAAAAAAATGAATCTTTCCATTTATATATCTATTATTTACACTTAATATTGATCAGTATATTTTAAAGTGTACCCAAACACACACACACACACACACACACATATATATAATATATATATATGTATATATATAGCACATGTCTGCAATTATTTACCAATGAGAAACTCTTCTATTGGATACTTCGTCAAGCAAGCAAGGTCCTGACTGAAATTTGAATAAACGGTAAATCAATTATCAGACAAAAAAAAAAAGAAGCAAAAGCAAATGCATATACGAATGTAGAGCCTATTTTCTATAAAGATTAATATATCTTGTATTTTTGGGGTATGTCATTCTGTTAATGCTTGTCCCCAAAAAAGTCGATTACCCTTTTTCCTAAAAATGTGTATCTGCAAAATTTGATTGGAAATTGATTATAGAATAAAGCCAAACGTACTTGAACTTATAAATATTTTGAAGAAAAATTAACCGTAAAATAAAATCAAACTTACTTAGGTTTAAGAAATTAATGAACAATAGATAACATTGCCGAAGGTCGCACAATAGTGCTCGGGACACATAAATTCCGGGGGTCATAAACATTCGAAGAAGAAGGACACGAGTACTGAACGATATACTAATAAACACTGCAACGTGACACTCGACCCGACCAGCCCTGACATTACTACAAGATCGAGCAGCAGCAGCAGCAGACGTGCCGTATAACGAATGAGACTCGACATCGATCGCAATTGCTGCTACTCGACGACTCGACACTTAACAGAATCTACGTGATCAGAATGATATAAAAATTGGACGAAAAAAGACGATTTCACGAGTGGCGAGAGTAGGCCATTTTTTTTCTTTTTTAAAGTGATGATAGGTCCTCCAGTCTCAAGATTCCCTCGAAGAGTCCTTCTTTGCCGATGACTTTTCTCTCTAGGAATTTTTGCTGTGTCCTTGTTGTGCTTGGATGATGGGGCTAAGGATACGTGCGTCAATTTGATTGTATGTGCATATGTGTATGTATTCATATTTTTTATATGTCTGACCGGGTGTGTAATTACTGTGTAACTGAGTGTTTCTCAACCTCTGAGAAATTATAGGAGTGCTAAGTTAAGTATAACTTAGTTTAACCAGACCACTGAGCTGATTATACGATGTCCAGAAAACTTGATTTCGCCGAAGAAACTTCTTCGCATTTTTTTGCTTATTTGAATAATGAAATCATGTATATATTGCAACTACAGGATGAGCAGCTGTGTAAATGATAAATTTTTCATCGTCGTCAGTTATATAGCAATGGTTCAACAGTAGTCTTATATTTCTTTCAACGATTAAAAAAATCTGTAGGTGATTTCAAATTACGCGTCACAGAAGCACAGACGAAGAGTAAATGGTAATTCACTTGCAATAAAATACCACTATAGATCTGCTATCTGCTCATTTTCTTTCTTTCTCAAAGTATATTAAAGCTATCTCTGTGCTCTGATGGAGGAATGTTAAAAAAAAAATAATAAAGTAAAATATTACTTATTTTCACGACAAATTAATGTAAAATTCAAAACAGTGACATATATTGCGCCAAGGACAAATAAATTATTGAGCAGTAAAAAGACAGAAGATAATATATTGATATAGCTTAAATAACAAGAATAAAAGCATTTTTTAAATCCTGGAATAAGAGTGTAAAAATCAATGCAATGTCATTGAGTTAAGGATAAATAAACTATTTACCAGTAAGAAAGAAGATATATCAAGCTGGACTAAATATCAAGAATAATTTTTTTTTATCCTTGAATAATCGAGTAAGATATTCATGTATTTGCTTATATACTTTATCATATTCGAGAAATCTGTTCGCTCGCCTTTCTCCTATCGTTAGCAATCTCTTTTATTGAAGAACTCCACATTTTGCTCTACGAAGTTTATTGTTATTCATATGTCTCTGTTTACACACACTGATACTGATGTTCGAGCTCCTCCTTCGCTCACGACCCTGCGTGGAAAAACGACCCCTAAGCTCGTATACCGTAAAACCCAAAATCGCACGCAAGTTCTCCTCGGTCTTTTGTTAATGATAACCAGACGCCAATAACTTAGGAGAACATACGTGATGTCTGGCACCCAGGGGGCCGTGATTTATACATTCAAAATACATGTGTCTTACGGCAAACATATTTATGCTGCGTGAAGTGTAGTATACCAGTTCCCCCACCCCATCCAGGGATGAATAGAAAACGGGGTTTATTGGCGCATGCGCACAATGATTGAATAAAAGCTGTCACATGAGTCTTCGATGAACTTATATACAGGTAAATATATAAAGGCCCGGGATCTGCTTTGCAATTAGGTGCAAAGAGGTTTAGACGAAGTATACGTCGCACGTTTAACGAGTCTAAGTTTCATAAAATGTCTCGAGAAATAAGACGTGTCCGTTTATTTTGATTCTGAGCGGGTTTGAAAGCCATAAAAGGACATCATTAAGGTATACAGTATGGCCGTCATGCAATATTCGGGTTTAGGACATGTACCGTTTCACACAGACGACAGAAACATTAATTAATGTCTTAGTACACTTTGCGGACCTACACACAAACACGCACACGCACACATACATATACATACAAACATTATATATATATATATATATTATATATATATATATATATATATATATATATATATATATACATATATATATATATATATATATATATATATATATATATATATGAAGAGAGAGAGAAAGAGAGAGAGAGAGAGAGAGACGCTAAAGACGGGTATATATTCGGACTTAAACTGCAACGTGCTTAAAGTGAATTAGTGAAATATGGTACGGAAACTTATACATACAAATCTATATATATATATATATATATATATATATATATATATATATATATATATATATATATATATATATATATAACCAACTTTGATGTAATCAGCAACCTACTTGGTACGATCCTCACAAGAGAATTAAATGTTACTGATAGTATCTCTGTCTTAATTTCATGTGAGTTTTCTAACAAACACCGCATGAATTAAAGATGGATTCTCTGATGAAATATGCAGGCTAGAATAACCGGCTGAGGTACGGGTGGACGGTCTATTTACAAATTGAAGTAATTCAGACCAACTGAATTGTAGTTGAGGCAAAAACGGGCTTCTTGCTAGAAGAATATAGGTATATAAGTCAATTAGCATCTCTTCACATTCAGTTTTAGTTAGTGCTTAGAAAGCGCGCCAATCGATGTTGGAAATGTATTCAAATCTCCGACGTCTTGAATATATCTACAAGGTATCTGAAGTTGATCGTGCACTAAGGTAATTCAATGAGGAGCAGAAGTTCCATTTTTGGAAGTATTCTACCTACAATCGCTAGTAAAGGGGGGAAAGACAGGTGACAGAACATAGAACAGGCGATTTCTTTTGCTTATAAATGTTGCAGGAGGAATCTGCTATATTGGATATGGCGAGAGTAACTATAATTAAAATGGTCCTTTTTTTTATGACTATGGAGGATTCGCTATTTACAGAAATATTATACGGTTATCAGGACTTAATTGAATTTTCATGCCATGTTTTTGTTATTGTTTTTGTTTTACTGGTGAGTATATGCATGTATACATACACAGACAAGGAGATCTATCCGGTACCTACACATACAAATATATGTATATATATACATATATATATATGAGTATATTTTTATATATGTATATGTATATATATATGTGTGTGTGTATGTCTGTCTGTATGCATGCATGTATGTCTGTGAGTGCGTGTATTCAAGGATATGTAAACATTAGTGACTACAGTATTTCATTGTTAGTCCGCACGTCTAGCAATAGAGCGTTTGAGACCGAAATAATAGAAAATTACTTAATAATACACATTACCATCTCTATATATTTACTCTCTTTCATGTCGATTACACATTTATTTTCGTTTCGCTCCTAGATTTATCTATTTACTCCGGTCCTTCTCTAAACCAGTATTGATTCTTCCATTCAATTACATGGCATTAAAGCCAGTGGGTGTAATTTGCAGAACTGCAGCCCGTGATGGATCACAGTTTTTAACCCGTTTCTTCCTTCAATTATTTGCTACTTGTTTGTCATCGTAAAGCAGGCCAAATGGACTTTCCGTGTTATTTATAAGTGACCGAAACGGGAATATTCCCGACGCTGTTATTAACGTCGTCAATAAGGCTCCTTGCGCGTTTTACTGCCCTTAATGATAAAGAGAACTGGTTGGCGTTATTTATTGGTACTTGGGTCGGCAATAATTCCCTTTGTTACTGGCCGATAATCGAGGAATGCAATTGCAGAAACTAATGTAACTAATGTAAGGCGTTGTTTGCCGCAGCGAGTGATGGATAATCGACTGACTAATAATCTATGAGGAAATGGATTTTTTTTTTTTAATTTGCAGGTTCTGCAGGAATGAATGTGAAGGAATGCTCATTGCTGGCCGTGAATGTCATAATTAGAATAAGAAAAGGAATGACATGAATTGAGTCAACGTATATCTTGTTGTTAGAAATGTTGATATGTAATAAATGAATATGGGCCAAAGAAAGGCTATATGAGAGTTAAATACACCCACTTCTTTGGAGAGAGAGAGAGAGAGAGAGAGAGAGAGAGAGAGAGAGAGAGAGAACTTAGGCACATAAAGCTGAAAAAGTTGTTGCAAGAAGGTGGAGGTATTTCACACAAAAAGGTCATCATGGATCTAGCAGGTGTAGGTTGAATGTGGCAGTAATTGTAGTGTTGTACCTAGAGCCACCCCTCTTATTAGGAAGAACAGCACGTTAATATACATGTAACTGAATAAAGAATTACTTATACTAGAAATCCCCTATCAGGGGAACAGTTCATTGATGGCACATCTTATAAATATAAATACAATTGATACACACACACACACACACTTTACATACATATATATATATATATATATATATATATATATATATATATATATATATATAAATATACACACACACACACACACACACACACACACATATATATATAATATATATATATATATATATATATATATACTATATATATATATATGGTATTTGTATGTATAGTATATCATACATACTATTAATAAATATACTATAATTATTATATATATATATATGTATATTGTGCATGTGACTCAGTTTGTGCCGTATCTATGTTTTAATACAATTGTTAGAGAGAGAAAGAGAGAGAAACTGCAGGTCAATGTAAACGTCGGTGTCGATGACTGATCTCTACGACGATTTGGTATAAAAAAAAAAAAAAACGAAAAATATTAGACCCTCGTAAATAGTCCCAACTTAAGGCCCACCTCATTATTCAGGCCGGATCTTTTTTTTTTTTTTTTTTAATAAATGTTAACCACACAGAGTCATCAGAATTAACGAGTTTGCGGCTCGGACGAAAATTAATATCATGTTGAAGAGTAGGTTAAAAAGAAAGAAAAAAAAACAGAAAAGATGCTGATGTTAATAACTTTGCTAGATTAATTTTTTTCTTTTTTAACTGTGGTGTCAGAAAGGGCAAATTGGGCCTGATGAGGAAGGGGAAAAAAATGGTAAGCTACCTAAATAGCGGCAGGCTTTGACTGGGTAGGTGAATATCTGTTTATGTATGTGAGTAGGTATATAATTCTAATACACAGACCACGCATACATGACACACACATTATATATATATATATATATATATATATATATATATATATATATATATATATATATATATATATATGTGTGTGTGTGTGTGTGTGTGTTAACGTGTGTGTGTATCATTGCCTTCTCTATTGATAATCTCAAACAAATTAATCTTCACAGAAATAATTATCAGTATAAATGCATATGGAAAACTAACAAACGAAATACCTCCGAAACAGTTTTCAGCCATCACAAACTTTCGCCCCTGAACGGATCCTCCTCCTCCTCCTCCCCTTCCTCTTCCTTTTCCTCCTCCTCCTCCTCCTACTCCTCCATCATGGTGCTTTTGATACAGTTAAAACGCCTCTAATGACCTGGTTATAACCACGAGATGCCGCGATTAACCTGCGGAACATGACTCGAAATCTGACATAAATCAGGTCTCGATACTTCGGGCCGAGGTTAATTAGCGAAGCAACTCGTTATCTCGGCTGTCTCGGACACTTCTTAACGAACGAACGAAGAAGAAGAAGAAGAGGAAGAAGTATCGGTACCACCGACGCGTCGGCTGCTGCTGCTGAGCCGGCTGAGATGGCGGCTCTCAGGAGGTGGACGCTCCGAGTTGCTGATGCTGCTGCTGTTTGTGTTTGTTGGTGTTGTTTGTTGGCTGCTGATTCCTACTTCTTCTTCTTCCTCATTTCAGTAGGAGATCTGGCAGCTCTCTTCGTTTCAGAGGGGGTTTCTTCTTCTTTCCTTTGTGAATTCGACTCGTCGTAGGCTTTAATCATTTTCGTTTATGTAGGATTTTCATGTCCTTTATTCTTGGATTTTCCTCGTGAACTTAGATATTTCCATTCATTATTCTTTTAGAAGTCTTTTGCGAACGACCACAGCCATACTGGCAAAAGTTTCCTTCTTCTGCAGTTGACTGTAGGACGAAGCCTCATCCGAATTTTACGTCCGTGGCTTTCCTACCTTCCTCCCCACGTCCCTCCACCCCTTCCCCTTCCCATACCAGCCCCTCCTCCCCAACGGATCTCCCTCCCCCTCGCCCACAATCCCCCTTTTTAAGACATTTGAT
>NC_087217.1:51593526-51611026 GCF_015104395.2 Macrobrachium nipponense | reverse complement strand
GTTCTTCTTGGGGGTGGGTGGGTAGGAAAAGCCCATGGAAAAACCTAAAAAGGCCTGAAAAAGGTGTTTCGCTTTGAGTTAAACATGCAGGAATTTTAGGATAGGATATTTATAATTTAGTTATTAGAATGAAAAGGTAAAAAATGAACAATGTGCATGCTAAGCAATTCAGAAAAATAATTTCTAATAAAATATAGCTCAACTTGACCGTTGATTTTGGCACACGCCCCATGCAAGCTGGAGGTCGGATCACGCCTTGTTTCAATTTAGGTTTGCTTCTAATAATAATAATAATAATAATAATAATAATAATAATAATAATAATAATAATAAGTGCTTTTTCATCTTAAATTTATTATGTTAAAAATTCCTCTAGTATTAATTTATGATTTTTTTTGGCAAAAGAATTTTTTTTTTGTATACAGCTGGTAAATATATCGAGCAAATAAATGCTCATTACATATTCAAGCAAGGACTTTTAATGGAAGAAATAGGTTATAATAAATATTGTCAACTACAGTTATTATTCTTGACTTCGGTTTGTTATCAATGATAAAGACAATTATTTATTCAAGAATGTCTGCTTCAGAAAGCATGGATCGTTCATGATCGGTAACCATGTATTGAAATGAGCTGAAAAAAGGCTTCTACTCTCTGATTAACCAGTGGATGGCCAAAAACCATTCGGGAATTTGGAATGAATTGAGGTTTATTAAAGAAAAAAGGTTAAAAAAACAAAAAACAAATGCTTCTACTTTCTATACCATAAGAACCATTGGGAATGAATAAGGTTATTAAAAAGAGTAAAAAACATCCTTCTACTTTCTATACCATGAGAACCCTTCTGAATGAATAAAGCTATAAAAAAATTAAAACAAATGCCTTTACTCTCTATACCTTATTGGGAATGAATAAGATAATGAAATAAGTAAAAAAAGAAGGAAACTTTCCAAAATCAATGAACCGTAGACTAGACAGACTCCTGAAGGGGGAGCTATAATATATGCCAGGGTTCTCTGTCGCTGCCTCAGAAGTCGACTTGATAAGGTACTGGTCGGCTAACTTGGCATTTCCGGCGATATTCGCAAGCGATAAAGAAGAAGGACGAGAAGAAGAAGAAGAAGAAGAAGAAGAACAAGAGGAGGAAGAAGAGGAGTAGGAGAAAGAGGAGAAGAAGAAGATGAATTGGAAAGAGTAGGAGAAAAAATAAGTAGAAGAAGAAGAGAGGAAGAAGTAGAAAACGCAGAAGAAAAAGGAGGAGAAGAAGAAGTAAGAGAGAAGAAGAAGAAGAGGAGGGAGAAGGAGGAGAAGACGAAGGAGATGAAGAGGGGGGAGAAGGAGGAGAAGAAGAAGTAGGAGAAAAAGAAGAAGAAGAAGGAGGAGGAGGAGGAGGAGGAGAGGAGGATAAGGAGGAGAAGAAGAAGAAATAGGAGACGAAGAATAGAAGGAGGAGAAGGAAGAGGGGCCTGGGGCCTGAAGAAAATAAGAAGAAGAAGAAGAAGAAGAAGAAGGAGGAGGAGTAGGAGGAGGAAGAGCAGGAGGAGGAAGACGAGGAGGAGGAGGAGGAGGAGGAGGAGGACTTTCCTTTCGCAGTTATCAGCAGAAATACCGAACATAAATTTAACCTCCCCTTCCCTACCCCCCCCTCCCCCACCACCACCAACACCCCCTCCACCATCAGATAACGACGGAGGCCCTTCGAAGAACAACTTTACGTCCGCATTAACATTGCAAGTTGCATCCGAAGGCGCTGAGACATCTTGGTTGGTGTGGGGGGGGAGGGGAAGGGGACGGGAGAGATAAAGCGCCTGCAAACAATGTCCCCAAGCATTCACTTCTCTTCTGCATTGCAGAGAGAGAGAGAGAAGAGAGAGCTCTCTTCTCCCCTTTCTTGAGGACTATCTCATCTCGTTAGAACACTGTCACAGACGAAGGCAAGAAGCTGCTAACAGACCACTTAGGGTTGCAAGTGATTATGGCCCTTATGGTGACCTTCTAGAAGACTGATTTCTGTCTGTCCACGTCCCTTCTAATTGCTAGGGGACGGGGTGGGGGCAATGGAGGTTTGTTTACGATGTACAGCCGTCCATAATTCGCTTTATTTCCTTTTTATTAAACTTTCCCCATTTTTTTTTCATTTTTTTTTTTTTTTTTTTTTTTTTTTTTTTGCAACGATGATTTGTGTACCGTTGCCTCGTACATTCATTTTGCATCTGGCGGAAAAGAAGAGAATCGAGAGAAGAAGAATAAGAAGACCGAGAAGAAAGGGTGGTTTTAATTTTAGTTTAAGTTAGTGGGGTGAATAGAAGAAGCTTGGGTTGGGGGATTGAGGGGGAGGGGGAGGGAGAGGTTTAGGGGGGGTGAGGGAGAGAGGGGTTAGGACCCAAGATAGATATCAGTGATTAATAGGGTGAAGACAGCGACATGCAGATTAGGAGGCAAGTTCATTCTATTTGATTTTGGAGGCCCCTGCATTAATGAATAATTTAGCCTCGTGCATCGTAGCGAGACACGATCGTCCATCAGACCAATTATGTTTTTATCTGATGATTCGCTCTTGTCATCAGCTACCTCCGGAGTGCCTCGGTCGAGGGTGATCGAAATATTAAATAAGAGGGCTTTCGGGTAGTTGGGTGGGGGTGCGGTTTGAGTTGACGGTTGGTGGAGGGATGGTGGGGGTTGGGTAGGGTCGCAGGACCCTTTGGGCCATCCTAATCAAAGGTCCTTATGTCTGCCCGTTCCTTGCCCTATCGACAAGTCCTTTCTTCGCATTCATTAAAAAGGCCTCCTTTGGGATGCAAGGAACTATCTCACTCTTTTTTAAGCCCGCGTCCTTATTCAGGGATTGGGTAGGTATATCTTCTCTTTTTATTATTGTATTATTCATCTTTTTTTCTGCATCAGATAAGACTGTTGAATGAATGTTGGCTACCGTTTGAATACTAAGGTTGTGGTCTGGCATCGTTGGGAAGGTGATAACAGGAAGGAATTTGTTTGGGGTATTGTAACCTTTGGTTTTAATCTTCGTTTTTATGCTCCTCTGGTTCGTATATTCATATTGTATATTCATATTGTATACCGGCTGATAATCATATCAGATAGATCTGATAACGGGCAGTGCTATTTAAAATGCTGGCGTCCTATTTTTTTCAGTTGCTAATTAATGCCTTCATGTGAAAGTACCCATTTGAATGTAAGGGCATATAATATTGTTGATTTAATGGGAAGGTGGTCGTGATAACAGATTTTCTTAGTCGTATCAGTTGGAAGAATGAAGTAAAAGATATGGACTTTAAAATCAAAGCTCTTATGATGATGAGTTTGCCAGATGAAATAGGCGATAAGTCTGAAACCATTTATGATGAAGAATAGTTTTGCAAGATACGCACTTCAAAATTAAAGTTTTGTAACGAGATTGCTAAGAGAAAATGTAATCCATTTAGCACAGGATTATTTTGTGGCAAAATTATAAATGTCCATTGAAAAGGTATTCTAAATATTCAACTACTCGCCATTTGTAATTAAATTTTGTTCAAAACTAGGACACTGATTATCGAGAATTTGAAAAAGATATGTATTTTCTGTTCTTTTAGGAAACACGGGGAAACAGGATGCAGTACAGGAAAGATACACCGATAACCTTTGTGGAAAATACAACTCGATAATAGCGAAAACAGAGACAGCAATCCAAATAGAAGCGTTGCCATAACAAGCAGATAGCTTCGCGTCACATCGAGACTAATCTGAAAGAATTTATTGAGCGAAAACTCCAGTAGAAGTTTAGTCGTCACTGGCGGAGGTAAAAGAGAACAAAAACACTCGGAAAGATACGGAAACTGAAACGGGGCGAACTTTGACCGTAGAATTATTCACTGCCCCACTTAACTCGAAACAGAAGCGCACGGGCGATTGAACTCGCGGTGGGGCGTGGGGGGGGGGGGGGGGGGGGGGGGGGGGGGGTGTTGTTCTTCTGCCATACTGATGCAATTGCATGATTGACGTGTGAAGTTACAAGTGCAATAATGTTTTATGACCAGAAGTATTTCGATTGATTAACGGACTGGTCGTCGCCGCCGATGGCGTTGGATGACGTGAATTTGCAGAGGGGAGAGAGAGAGAGAGAGAGAGAGAGAGAGAATATTTTACCTTTTACAGAGAGAGTAAGAAAATTGATCCTTTTACAGAGAGAGAGAGAGAGAGAGAGAGAGAGAGAGAGAGAGAGAGAGAGATAAATATTTATCCTTTTACAGAGAGAAACAGTAAGAAAATTGATCCTTTTACAGAGAGAGAGAGAGAGAGAGAGAGAGAGTAAGGAAATTTATTTTTTTCCATAGAGAGAGAGAGAGAGAGAGAGAGAGAGAGAGAGAGAGAGAGGAGGGGAGGTGTGAAATTCACCCTTTGAGAGAGAGAGAGAGAGAGAGAGCAAGGAAATTCACCTTGTTCCAAAGAGAGAGACAGAGAGAAATCACCCTTTTCCAGAGAGAGAGAGAGAGAGAGAGAGAGAGATAGGGGATGAAGTTATCCGCTCTACCGTCTGTTTTTAATATTCATTTCATTTATTCATTCATTCATTCATTTATTTTTTTCCGGGCAGCAAACTGACCCCTTTCACCGCCATAACCCCGAAACCCTGTCAACAAAGCCGGGCCATTTATGGCTTCATAAATTGCCCCGCACGCCATAAATTCTCATTTCTCCGTGAAATGACATTTATGACAAGCAATGTTTCTCATAAATTGTCATTTCCATCAATTCCTTTATTACCTTAACATTCTCTTCTTTCACCGGCCGTTGTTAATGGCTGCTCGGCGATTCGGGGCGCTCGTTGCCGTTAAAATGATGGGAATAGTTCGCGTGTTTTCTCTTTTGTGTCTTATTTCTTTTTTTTATTTCTTTTCGTTACTCTTCTTCTCCTTCTTCTTCTTCTTCTTCTTCTTCTCCTGCTCCCCATCGAGTCTTTATTGTATACCTTATGATTTACATGGCGTTCCTTTACGGTTGAAGGAGGTGGGGACTGGGGTTCTGGTGGGCGAGGGGGCTGGGGGAGGGAAGGGTGAGGAGGATATGGATACGGGCCATTTGATGCTCTCCTCCAGTTGTTATTTTTATTGAACTCTCTCCAGGTCTTCACAAAGACAGGAGATGTGAGATGTATGTGCACACTTAAATGCAAGTTTCTGGAATTTATGTTTCTTGGGTTTAACTTAATTGTTTTGTCTTGGTCACAGCCCGGGCAATAGGTTAGGTTGATAGTTATTAAGAAAAACAACAAATTATTCTCCAGAGCAACCATGGATTTAGTTATGTGACTTTGTAATCCATATTCGAACGAGGAATGCGCTTTTAAAATTTCAATAATTAGCTATTTTTCACCTTTTCTATAGATCTTCAGCTTAAACCTTTATGGAGAGAGTCAACAGGCTATAAACCAGAAAGATTTTCAAAGAGAAATTAGCTTGAAGGGAGAGAGACTTTCTACGAAAAGGTGATTAATAAAAAAAAGAAGGAATTGAAAATAAAACCAGATTCACCTAAATCCAAGAAAAGTCAGAGGAATGCAGGAAAGCAATTGTTCCTCGCTAAAACACTTGGAGAATTCGTAACTTTTTTTTTGGTGATTATTCTGTTTATGATTTATTTCTGTGGTATAGATGACTTTTTTGGAGTGTTGTAAAGTACAGCACTATCGGAATACTAATAAGTCGATATTCCTTAAATGCAATACAATCTAAGTAAATAAAAATACGTAATCTATGATGTTATGTTTTCATTTTACTTAATTATTTTCATTTCACCTTCCCTTTCAATATTTGCTTTCTTAAAGAAATAATAATAGATATCTTCATCTTAATCTAGTATTGAATGAAAGTTTTGTGTATGCTTTGCCTTTTAAATATACTTTCTCGAGAAATTTAACAACTTTTTCGATTTAATCTTTCGTGTTTTCTGGGTATTCATTTTGGATTTTCATAGATCTTTACATCACAAACAATGTTTGATTGTCTTATAACTTCTTCCTATATAATTATCAGTTATGCACACATCTAGGAAGGAAAGTAGTTACCTTTTTTGGAGCAGTCGCTCACACACGCACACACACACACATAGACGTCACTGAAGTCCTGATTTTTGCTCTGTACGCTAGTTCGAATCCACGAGAGGACGAAATTATCATCAACTAAAAAAATTCCCCCTCGGGTAACATATATGAAAGTATATCAATTCTGGGGTAGAGCGAATGGGACATTATAGGACATTTGTAGCCATATATATATATATATATATATATATATATATATATATATATATATATATATATATATATATATATGTGTGTGTGTGTGTGTGTGTGTGTGTGTGTGTGTGTGTGCGCGCATGCGTGCGTGTGTTTGCAAAAATCGTGCATTTTCTTCTTCAAGATAAAAAAAAATCAACATCACTGACTGTTTTAGCTTTCCCTCTTCTTTCTTGTTTACTCTTCCTAACGAATTATCCTCCTCCTCCTCCTCCTCCTCTTCGCTTGCTTCTTCATCAGTATGAAGGTCACGAGCTTTAGTACTTCGGCACCGTCATTTGCTGACTTGGCCCACGTAGAACTTCCTAATTTATAGACTGGTGCTTACAATTAAAAGACTTAACAGCAGTCGAGGAGAATTAGTGAGAGAGAGAGAGAGAGAGAGAGAGAGAGAGAGAGAGAGAGAGAGAGAGAGTCAAAGCTTATACGTAAATGCTGCCGTTGTGTTGTATCCACGTGAGTAACTGGATTGTTATTAGCAGTGCTATTACGCCGCATTGTGTGTATTTGTGTGTGTGTGTGTGTGTGAGAGAGAGAGAGAGAGAGAGAGAGAGAGAGAGAGAGAGAGGGAGAGGGAGAGAGAGAGAGAGAAAGAGAGAATATATATATACACTGAATAAAGGAACTAATTTTAAAAAAATTCTAACTGGAAGACGAATCGTCACTGAAGCTTTATAAAAGCAGATGAGAACAACTAAAGATTCAAGAAAAAAAAAAAAAAATACTGAGATGTTATGAACAACAGCAAAAGAGGAATTTACAGAAGGATAATAAACAGAGTGAAGAGAAGGAAAGGATAACAGCTGAATTTGCTTGCAAGAAAGAAAACAAAGAAAACGAAATTGCATGGAGATGAAGAGAAGAAACGTGACAAGCACACAAAAGCCAAATAAAAGTTAGTCCTTCTGACTATTGATGTGAAAAAAATTACCATAAAGTAAAAGAAAATCATCCACCGGAATTAAATACTACAAGGACCATACTCTTTACCAATTCTTCATTGGTAAACAGATGATTGAATATTCAAGTTTTTTAAGGTGGAAACCCATTGTACATAATCGTTTCAAGTAATTTCGTTCGTGAATGGAAAAGAATGAAAATTATGATGGATGAAAGTTTGAAAAAAATTAAACAACGATAGTGTCAAGAGACCTACTTTCCTTTCCATACATGACTACCCTAATATTATTCTGCTGGCATTTTAATATGTTTTTGTTTATTTCATAATTTACTTTTTTCCTTTTTTTTATTAAGTGGATTCTCTTATTTGTGTATTTCCCTTTACTTCGTCTTACTTCTTTCTAATGAACACTATATTTTTTGGAAGCTTGAATTTCAAGTCAATGGCCCCCTTCGTGGGATTGTTCTATATGAATAGGTTTCATCTTTTGATTATTAATAATAATAATAATAATAATAATAATAATAATAATAATAATAATAATAATAACACGTAATTTCCCATGTACTAAAACCTGGAATGGAGAGCAAATCTCGGAAAAACAATCCAAAAACTCCTATTGGTGAAACTTCTGACGGATAGGTAAATGAATCCCACGTAGTGCTAATTAACATAAATGCTTTCGAAAGCTTACGTGTAAGCTCCTCGGTCGTAAGGGTTGGAATAAATGAGAAAATATTAAAAAAAAAAAAAAAAAAATCCGTAGGCGAAGCTCTGCTGTCAGACGGGAAAAGCAAAATCGTCTTGTCAGCGTTTTTACTGTCGGTGTCTCTCGCGAGTAACGTCTATGAGGGATACGACTCCGGGGCGTTTACCCGGAGGAGGAGGAGGGGGAGGGTGAGGGGAGGAGGGGTGGGGAACGCGTTTATCTGAAGGAGAAATCGATCGGTGGAGACCGCGTATCACAACGGCCATCGATTACCTTAAGTTAATGAAGCTCCGCTCTAATAATGTAATTTAAATTCTCCCCCCGGGTCTGAGATAAGAGCCTCTCTAACCGGCTCCTTTAAAATTCTTCCTCCTCCTCCTCCTCCTCCTCATCCTCTTTCCTCTTTCTTCTTCCTCATCTTCTCCTTCTTCTTCTTCTTTTCCTTCTCCTCCAAACATAAAATCCCATCCCTTCTCCCCTTTCGCCCCGTACAGCTATTATCCTCAGCTCTTCTCCTCTCTCACCCCCCCCCCCCCCGCACCCAAAGACCCCCCCCCCCCCCAGCACTCCAAAGGCAGTAGTAGTATTCTTCGAGGCTTCCAATCTATTCCACGACATTTGGGGGAAAAGAAGACGGCGCCCTTTGTAAGCCCCGGGTACTCAACACATGTCCCTGGCAGCTCCCTGGGAATCGGAATGGCTGCTTTCGCGCCTTCAATTAGCATCAACGCTCCTCCTCCTCCTCCTCAGGAGAGGATTGGCTTTGTGGTCTGGGCAACGGGGGGGAGGGGGCTGTGGAGAATACTCCTCAGAAGAGGATTGTCTTTGGGGTCGAAGTAAAGGGGAGGGAGGGGGTTTTAGAGGAAGGGGAAGGGAAGGGCAGCTATACTCCTCAGGAGGGGATTGGCTTTGTGGTCGGGGCAGTGGGAAGGGTGGGGGCTGTTTCCTGAAACATAAGTGATGGTTTGAATTGCCTGGAATGTGTATAATTTTACCAGATATTGCTTCTGCTTCCTCCCACTTCTGTAACTTTGCTTTTGCTTGAAATTCTTTCAAGTCAAATATTTTTGCTTTGCAAGTATTTACATCCCCTGTAGACATTGTTATTGTATCACTCTTAAATACCCCTTTTTCATTATCTCCCCAAATATCTATGGAAGCCTTCAACTTGAACATTTTATTAAAGTTTGGTGCGTGGTAATGTCTATGCATTGTAAATGATTAGATAGCATCTTTATAGCACTGTAAATATACATCTGTCTTCGTTGCTATAGGAATGTACCTCAGTAATATTCTCCCATTCAACAATGTTTTGCAAACTTTGTGGTGAAAGTAATAAAATATTTATATGATATATATATATATATGTATATATATATATATTAGATATTATATATATAGTAATATATATATATATATGTATATATATATTATATATTATATATAGTATATATATATATACATATATGCATAGGTATCTTTCATGTCGTACTGAAGTTCTAGGTTAGCAAACCTAGAACTTGCTATATATATTTAGGCTTTGCTCATATCTAAGCTTTCGTAATCTTTGGCGTTATTATTTTTTCTCAATTTTTGAGACATTAATATTAAACCAAATTTATCCTTTGAAGTGTGCTTATAGTTTTGGCATCTCTGGATAAATATCAGTTGTTAGAAGTGTTTTCAAGGATTATTGTTTACATATAACGTAGGGTCCTTACAAATATTTATTGCGTATAAATGATTATGAGAATAGAAAAATGGCATCAGTAATAAAAAGAAAATATATTTAAATTTCTAAAATGGCATCAGTAATAAAAAGAAAATATATTTAAATTTCTATATATGATTTGGAGTTGTAGAAGTATTGAGCTGGATTTGATAAAATAAATGAAAGGCGCAAATACTTTTTCCCAGAGTCAATATTTTGCGTCGCAATGCGCGGACTGGAATTCTTTCGATTTTCGATAAAGACGAAACTATGTATATGATATATATCATGTTCACTGTGTACACAGTAAGCCCTAAAAGGCACACCTGCTTCTGACATACAGCCAACTCACGAATCCAAATACTCGTCGTTAAAGAGTGTCACTCCCTTTTCTTTATTCTTCATAAATTCACGTACAAAGGATTCTAACCCCCCTTTTAGGGGAGGGTGGGGAGGATGGGAGGAGTTGTGTCTTTTAATTATTTTATTAATTTTGACACTTTTAGGGTGGAGGGGATTTTTTTGGGGGAAGGGGTTTTTAACTTTTCTTCATTCTTCGCAAATTCACGTACGAATAATTCTAACCCCCATTTTTTGGGAGGGTGGGGCGATGGGAGGAGTTATGTCTTTTAATAATTTTAATAATTTTAACACTTTTTTTTTGTAATTTCACGTATGAATTATTCTACCACTTTTTTTTGTTGGGAGTGGTTGGGGATTGGGGATGGAGGAAGGTTACGTCATTGAATAATCTTGATAATTTTAACTCTTCTGGGTGGGAAGCGGGGGTCCGTAGCTGGATTTTTCCCCCCACCGAGCACGTTCCCTTACAACATAATTTTCTCCCTTTATTTACGAATATATGCTTCTTCCTCTCGCATACCAATTGCAGCCCGGGAATAAGGTCCAAATCTGGCCCACGCCCTGCCATTGCGCTGCCAGAAAACTTATGGCACAATGACTGTGACCTCCATCTTTGTTTACTGACACGCCTCGGCCGTCGTCGAGGCCTGAAGGAGGAGGAGGAGGCAGAGGCGCTACGTAAGGCACGTCCGAACCTTTGTAACGGCTCCTCGTATTCTTTGTTGACACTCTCGAGGTGCTCCTTCAGAGCAACTTTCTTCTTCTTCTTATTCTCCTTCTTATTCTTCGGCGCAGCTTGGGATTGAATTGCTTGAAGAGGATGCAGACGCACAGAAAGAGAGAGAGAGAGAGAGAGAGAGAGAGAGAGAGAGAGAGAGAAAGGGGGGGGGGCGGCTTCTTCTTGGACACACACGCCTTCCACTTCTCATTCATGTGAGGGAAATTTGAGTTCAAGCGAGCGATTGTTCGACACATGCACCAGGGCACTGCAGGAAACTTTCGTCTCCTTTTGGCAATAGAAGACTTCTCATCGCTTGTGGTTTCTTTAGACGCAAAGGAACGATTTTGGATGGGGTGGAATGAATAACTTTGATTATAAAAGCAAATGCAATAGAAAATAAGCATCTAGCTCTTGAATAATTTACCTACTGGAGTTTATTTATCGTTATAACTCTGTCTATCTATCTATCATTCAGTCTATAAATGTATGTATATATTATACATTATATATATATATATATATATATATATATTATATATATATATATATATATATGAACATAAATGTACAAATGTGTATATACACGTATAATTTTTTTGTCATATACTCCGTTAGATTTTTCTTTATTCACAAACATTAATCAAAGTTGAGTGAATTTGATACTAGACGACTTTTGTAGAATACTGCTTATATATATATATATATATATATATATATATATATATATATATATATATATATATATAGGTATTATATATATATATATATCTATATATATATATATGATGTATATATATATATATATATATATATATATATATATATATATATAGATATATATATATATATATATATATATATATATATATATATATATATATATATATATATATATATATATTTGTATATTTATATATGTATATATGTATGTATGTATACATGAATGAAATCGTCGTACTAATATCTTGGTGACACTTGTTAGTATGCCTCATAAAAAAAGTTAAAAAAATAAATTCTGGAATGAACTATGAACACATGAACACAAACCAAGAAACGACATTCCAGATCTTTTGTGATAACGCTAAGTAAGGGTTATAGATCCTCTGGAAACACTTAAGGACTCCACGGTTTGGCAGCGTTAATCACTCTGGCTATAGGATCGTTAATCTGGACCTTCCATTTGCTAATTCAAGTTCCCATTTAATGGTGTTCAATGGTGCCATTAAGCCCCGGAGTGCCATCCCGAATGTAAATTAGAGACAATGGCCTTTTTACAATGGTCATAATCTTGCAGTTGTTAAGGACTTGCCAGAGGTCTTTTGTTCTCATTATGCAGTAAGTGGTCTTAGGGGGAAAAAAAATAAATACGAGAATGAGTGAACGGGATGATATGTATCAGTATCAAGCTTAAAAAGAAAAGACAGATTTGAGAACAAATATATTTCCAAGAATCTAGATCAGTATCAAACTTGAAAAAAAAAGACAGATCGGAGAACAAATATATTTATAAAAATCTAGATCGGTATCAAACTAAAAAAAAGACAGATTGGAGAATAAATATATTTCTAGAAATCTAAATCAATAACAAACTTTAAAAAAAAGACATATTGGAGAACAAATATATTTCTAAAAATCTTGTTCAGTACCAGACTTTAAAAAAAAAAAAAAGACAGATTGGAGAACAAGTATATTTTTAAAATATAGATCAGTATCAAACTTAAAAGACAGATTGCAGAACAAATATTTTTCTAAAAACCTAGTTCAGTACCAATATTAAAAAAAAAGACAGATTGGAGAAAAAATATATTTCTAGAAATCTAGATCAGTATCAAACTTTAATAAAGACAGATTGGAGAACAAATATATTTTTAAGAATCTAGATCAGTATCAAACTTTAAAAAAAGACGGATTGGAGAAAAAATATATTTCTAGAAATCCAGATCAGTACCAAACTTAAAAAAGAGACAGATTGGAGAACAAATATATTTCTAAAGATCTAGATCAGTAACAAACTTTTAAAAAAATACATATTGAAAAACAAATATATTTCTAAAAATCTAGATCAGTACCCAACTTAAAAAAAAAGAGACAGATTGGAGAACAAATATATTTCTAGAAATTTACATACAATTTCGGTGCATAGATACCAACACTCACGAAAAAAAAAAAGAAACAGATTGGCGTACAAATATATTTCTAATAATCTACATACAGGTTCGTTGTGGAGATACCAAAACTCCAAACAAAAAAAGAAAAGAAAAAAAAAACACACACACAAGACACAGCTTGGATGACAAATATATTTTAAATAATCCACTTACAGTTTCCGAGCATCATTCTCCTTCCTCGGTGTGGAGAAACTAAAACCCAGAAGAAAAACCACAGATTGGGGAAAAAACATATTTGAAATATTCCACATACAGGAAAAATATATTAAAAAAAAACTCCCTAGCAGTTTCGAAGCGTCATGCTACCTCTTGAGTGTAGAGGCACTAAAAACCAACTGAGTTTTAATGTCTCCACACTGAGGATGGAGCACGACGCTCCCGGAACTTTATGGATTTTTAGAAATATATTTGACCTCCAATTTGTCCTGGGCAGAGTGTTTTTTACGTTTTTTGTGCAAGTTAATTAAGACAAGTAAATTACATAATCTATGCGTTGGCATTCAAAGAGAAATACAAAGAATTATTTACGTAATTAATCGCTGAAATCTGATAGGGCACAGCCGTCAGGAGATATCGTCACCGACTGAAAAATGGCCCAAGATTAAATCTGATCGCAGGTATCCGCCCGCGCGGTCAACATACGTAATGACCACTTCTGATTTAATTGATGACTTTGACGTCTCACGTCATAGATATATATATATATATATATATATATATATATATATATATATATATATATATATATATATATATATATGTATAAAGGTCAAAGGCCACGAAGGAAAGTGAAACACTGGAGTAGCTGCAAGGTCTGCCGATTCACGTCCTTTACTTAGCAGACGTGAGTCGAAAGATCTCGCAGCAACCCCAGTGTTTCACTTTCATTCGTGGCTTATACTTTTATCTATGCATTTATCACGTTCCAAACTTTCATGATTCGGTTATACATATGTATATATGCATATATTTATGCATACATACATACATACATACATACATACATACATATTCACTTCCATTTAAACCGTCCCGAGAGAAAAAAAAGGATAATAAAATGAAGGAGAATGCAAATTTGACGAACCTACGAATACGTAAACAATATATATGAACGAAGGGGGTGGGTTGGGGGGGGGGGGGAATGCGGATAGACTTGTCCCAGAAGGCGCACAGCTACTGCAAACTGTATAAACACGAACAGGCACCCATCACCATCGTCAAGAAACAAGAAGATAAAAAAAAAAAAAAAAACAGCGACAAAAACGCGAAGACCCGGAGCCACATCTCAAGAGGGCTCCAGTGATATACAGTCTCCAGTTGGCGTAACAAAAGTAACAGGGATGAATGCAAATTAGGAGCCTATTCTTCGCGGATTATCTAAACGACATAAAATCTCTCTCTCTCTCTCTCTCTCTCTCTCTCTCTCTCTCTCTTTTAATGCAGTGCGTTGCAGCGGATTGCGCCCACCGCCTTTTCTTCAGCGCTGAACAATGGGCGGACGGCCCGAAAATCCTGAAGTGCGCGCTTGCCATGAATCCTAATTATGAAAGAAAACGAGAAAGGCGCCCCGGCCTCTCTTGAATTCATTTGATCGCTTAAACCTAAAATATGTCCTATAAAAACGTCGCGTGTATATTCCCAAAGTCGTTTTCTCGCCCCCTCCCCTACAGCCACCCCCCCATCTTCTTTCTCTCTCTCTCTCTCTCTCTCTCTCTCTCTCTCTACCCCCCTCCCCCCTTGGCCCCCGTGCGCCAGAGGGTCGATAAATTGTCTCGCTACTGTAAAACTGAATTGAGTCGACATGGAGCCGAGTTATGGGGCCGTTTGTATGGGTCTCTGGTAGACCCTTGATGACGTAGCCGCATGATTTAGGACGGTGCAAAAACGTCCTGCTCATACTAAGCATCTCTGGGTGCAATATACTCGGATTTATGCTCATTCACAACATTCTGTCCACATTCTTCTTCCTTCCTCCTCCTCCTCCTCCTCCCGCTCCTCCTCCTCTTCCTCCTCCTCCTCATCCCTCGTTCGTCGAGTTAGGAGATGATTTACTGCCGTGTAGCGGGGTTTCTCGGATGATTCTCAAATGAGGTTTTATTTACTCGGTAGGCCGAGAACAATTAACTTTGACATAGAGCGGGGCGTTATTTACGCGTGTAAATGAGAGCGCCGGTACCGGGGGGAGGGGGGAGGGTGGGGGAGGGGTGTGTCCCGAGCGGGTAGGGTGCCCGGAATCCTTCCAGGCCCTCGGGAACACCCTGGAAAGTTTACAAACTCCGACGTCGAGGGTTTATTAACCGTTTGAATAACCTTTTGGCGTGTTTAACTGTGTTCCGAAGATGTAATTTTTTAGTCTGACATGACAGGTGATTTCGGAAATCCATTGGCGATGAGCGTCACTTCGGTAAATCAATTTTAATCGGCTTCTTTCTCTCTCCCCATTTTCGTTTCGCACCCTTTTACCAATTTGGTGCAGTCGAGCCTATATGACCACAAACTCTTACGTCTTTTATTTTATTCGTTCAGATATTCGTTTGACTTGTTTATTTGTTTTCAGGACATTCCCCATTTTCGTTTTTATTTATTTGTTTATTTACTTATTTATTTTTTGTCTTTCATCGTTTGGTCCACTCCGGCCTAACCGACAGGGGAGGGGGCGAGAGGGTTTGGGGGAGGTAGGGGGTTGTGGTCTCCCATCGCCAGCTTATGAGAGATTCAAACTTCCCCCCTCCCCGCAACCAAAGTAATATCTTATAATTATTTTCCCCTCGGCGTGAAAGCCGCCTACACTCACATCGAAAGCTGACCTAAAATAATAGTAGTAGTAGTAGTATAATGATAAAGAATGCCGCCCGTAAATTGACGCCCGCGGACTGGAGAGGATAAACTGGAGCACCTTTTCCTTGCAGGGGATATGATTATTATTTATTATGATGGCGGATCTCCATTTAGAGGTCCCGATCGGCACTTTTAAAAGAGGAAAGATGGCATCGTCTCCCTCCTTGCCTCTTTCGATATGTGTCAGATAGGCCGCGAAACGAAAGCCTGCCTGGTAGTTAATATAAGTTTGGGAGATGGGCCGGGGGGAAGGAGGGGGGAAGGTTGGGGGGAGGAAATATAATGGTGCGAGACTGTGATTTACACGAGTCGAATAAATATATAGCCAGTCCGGCATAGATCGGGGCATTTTTTTTCCAGCTGGGCGTAAGTATAATGGCCCACCCGCCTAATTTTTTCTTCTCCTTCTTCTGCTGTCTACGACTGTATAATCTTTCCAAGTGGTGGCCGGGCGCGAACAACATTTTCATTTTTATCTTTTTTATCTTTCTTTTTTCTTCGAATACGGCGGTTGTTGGTGATACCCATCAGCGGAACGATGCCCTTAAACGCTTGGTATTGTAATTTCTGAGCGGTGGGCATTGTAATCTTGCAGCAGCGGCGTTGATGATGCAAGGGAGAATGAAAGAAAGAGGAGGAGATGGAAGGTCGTGGAATTGGAAGGATTGAAGGGAGCGGGGGAGGGGGGATGGGAGGGGATTGGTGCTCTGGATGGTCGGGGTGACCATATATATATAAAGGCGCTCGTAAGAGATCGCAGAGAGGCTGTTAGACACAGGAAAGGCAAAACCCGAATCACATAACACTCTATCATGTGTCCCTAACGCCAGGTAAAAAGAAAAGGGAACCGTATACGGCCTCCTCCTCCCCCTATCTCTCATCCTCCTCCTTCCTCTCCCCAACCCTCCCCACCCCCCTCCGCTTAAAAACAGAGGAACAAACCATTTGCATTGCGTGTCGAAACGACAGCGGCGAAAAGAGAGAGAGAGAGTATCGATGAGGATGTACCGAAGGAGTTACAGCAATTGGGGGAAAGTCGTTTGGAAACGGCCCCATCGCGGAGTATTGTTCCTGTTGTTGCTGTCGTAGCTGCTACTGTAGTAGCTGTTGTTGTTGTTGTTGTTGATGATGTTGTTGTAGTTGCTATTGTTGTTGTTTTTATTGTTGCTATATCTTTCGTGTTGCTCCATCGTCGGCTGATACCAGCCAATTTCACTATTACTCTTTCACTGCGCAAATGTTTTTTTTTTCATGGGGGGTGGGGGGTGGGGGGAGGGCGATGGATTAGAAGGCATTGTAAAGAACATCTTGGGTCTGGCCATTAATAACTCACGCCCTTTGCTGCTTCCTCCTCTGTGTTTACGGTTATAGAGCTGTCTTGTCTGTAGAGAGTTAGAAGGGGGAAGCTCTCCCAGCTATACGCAGTCCTATTAAAACATACTCATATTTCGAGCGTATTTCATTACGCTTCCGGATAAGTATTTGCACTTAGTTAAAGCCGGATTAAAATCCGTTGCTTTATCGCTGCCGTGAATCGGGAGTTATATATTTATTGCCGAAACCAATTAGAGGCAGCTCATATTATATCCGAATGCGTATGTGTGAGTGCAAAATAACGCCATGTTTACGACCGCACGAAATCACGATATTGATCTTGCGAGCGGATTAGAAATTATTATCGAGATCATTATTATCACCGTAGACGCAGGACCTCGAGGAGATTTTTGGGTAAGTCTTCATCGACTTTTGCTTTTAATTGATTAAAGTCATGAGACATAACGTAACATAAAATAA
>NC_087217.1:51546026-51591026 GCF_015104395.2 Macrobrachium nipponense | reverse complement strand
GGAGGGGGGGGGGGGGGGGGGGAGGGGGGGGGGGGGGGGGGGGGAAAGGTAATGGTATGTTGTAGGGGTGAATAAATATGTGGTGATACACTCCATTTTTCTTTCTTTCTTTCATACTTATGTGGGAAATGTGCGAATGTGTGTATGAACATGTGGTGTGTGGGGTATTGAAAGGGGAAGGGTGGGTAGGGGGGGGGCGTTGAGTATGATGAGGAGTAGTGGTATGATGGGAGGGTGGGAAGGGGAGGGGTGGGGGGATTAGTTATTTACCATTCCTCGAGGGGGCGCTCGTAAACAAGATAAACCCGGTGACTAACTGCGGCCTTTGATATTCAGTATGTTGTAACTCAGTTTCGTTTTTCTGTTTCCCTTTGGGTTTATGGCCGATCCTTCATCTATATCATTCAATCTGTGAGTTAGGTTAATGAAGGCTTTCTTTCTTTTCAGGAGTCTTTCTTCTTCTTCTTCTTCTTCTTCTTCTTCTTCTTCTTCTTCTTAAAAAAATAAAAAACTTTTAAAGGATCCTCCTAGCTTTCTTGTATTCCATTCTTCATACTACCGTATTTTTATTTTATATCTGGTTGTTATTATTACTTCTTTATTTGTTTTAGGAGAAGAGTTAGGTTAATGAAGGGTTTCTTTCTTTTGAGGCGCCTTTCTTCTTCTTCTTAAAAAAAAAAAACTTCTAAAGGATCCTCCCAGCTTTTTTACGTTCCATTTTTCATACTACTGTTTGTTTATATCTGGTTGTTTTTATTACGTTTTTATTTGTTTTAGATGAAGAGTTAGGTTAATGAAGGGTTTCTTTCTTTTGAGGAAAAAAAAGAAAAAAAAATTCTAAAGGATCCTCCTAGGTTTCTTGCCTTCTTCGTACTATTTTTTCCCTTTTATGATATCTGATTGTTTTCATTACTTGTTTATTTGTTTTAGAAAAAGAATTGACTCATCAAAAACAAAAAAACAATTCTGAAGGATCCTTATAGCTTTTTTCCATTCCATTCTTCATACTACCGTTTTTTTAATGATATCTGGTTGTTTTTATTACTTATTTATTTGTTTTACAAGAAGAATTCACTCGTCAAAAAAACAATAAAACACTTTCTGAAGGATCCTTATAGCTTGCTTGCATTCCGTTCTTCATATTAGTCTTATTTTTCTTTTTACTCTGTAATATACCGTTGTTTTTATTACTTGTTTATTTGTTTTACAAGAATTCACTCATAAAAAACACTTCTGAAGGATCCTTATAGCCTGCTTGCATTCCATTTTTAATACTATTTTTTTTTACTCTGTAATACACCGTTGTTTTTATTACTTGTTTATTTGTTTTAGAAGAAGAGTTGACTCATAAAAAAAACATTCTTAAGGGTTCTTATAGCTTGCTTGCATTCCATTCTTCATACTAGTTTTATTTTTTTTACTCTTTAATATATCGTTGTTTTTATTACTTGATTATTTGTTTTAGAAGAAGAATTAACTTCTTTGCTGTGAAGATATATCAGGACGGATGGTATTTTTTTAGTGTCTTTACAATAACAACAGACAAGTGAATGTTTAATTCCTGTTAAAAGTTTAATACGTAAATCTTAAGTATCTTCATTGCCAATGCAATGGAGAGTTTATTTTTAAGTAATAATAATAATAATAATAATAATAATAATAATAATAATAATAATAATAATAATAATAATAAGATGAACTTAGAAAAGAAAACTCAACACATTTTAACTTTTGATTCAGTTTCATTTTGTTCAGCTCTGTAAACTTTAATGAATCTAAATTCATTCCGTAGTTTACTTCCATAATGATAATTTTTTTATTTCTTTCATTGTACAGAACTGAAGAGAAAGAAAGACTAATCGGAAAGTGTTCTAACTCTAAACTTTACTTTTTTATTTTTGTAAATATTTTTTTTCAATTAAATGCGGAATTTAATAAGGTATTCCTTGCAAGATATGAAACATTCATGTCTTTTGTAGTGGAAAACTTCATATCTTTGAATATTATGAAATGAAACTCACCAAGTCAAGGAATTAAAGAAAATAGATAAATAAAAAATATAAATAAATAAATAAATAAATAGATAAACAACAATAGTCTGTCTGCAGGACAGATTTCCATTGTTTGATACAAACAGGGGCGTATAAAAATTTTAACACGAGAGGCCGTGTTTATAATATACTGCTAATATAAGTAAAAATCACTGGCTGAAAATAGAACATATGAAGCGATCATAAGATAAGACGATCAAAGGAAAATGAAGAAACCCTTGAATAAAAAAAATAAAAATTAAGAAAAAAGCTAAACACAAGTAAATGGAGAGAGAGAGAGAGAGAGAGAGAGAGAGAGAGAGAGAGAGAGAGAGCCACGATCACCAAGCACTCAACGAGCGAAGGTATGATTGGGGCAAGCAGCCATCTTTGCCTAATTTATTTTGTAAGAGTTGAAGGCTTCGAATGTAATGAGGTAGTCCGGATAGAATATTTCGAACGGTTGACGTCTGCAGCGAGTGAATTTGGCAGGAGAAATTTCTAGATAAGATTGCAAGACTTTCCAGAGGACTGCTCGAACGTTGCCTCTCTCCTAGCAATGGGTCCATCTTGATGCAGGCGAGATTTCCAGGCTGCAAAAGGCTATGGAATGACGTAGTATGTGTCTGTTTAAGAAAACTGGAAAGCAAAAAAAAAAAAAAAAGGAAGGAAAAAAGCTAGATAATAAAAAAACTGGCAAACGAAACCTGGAAGAAAAGATCTAAAAAGGAAAACCTACGATAACATCACATCTTCTGCCACCCATTTTTAGGTAGTTTGAGCGAGAGAGTTGGACCCCAAATATCGCCGTCCGGAAAAGGCCTCTTGCCCCATGTAGGTACTGATGACTGACGCCTCCGATGCCTTGATCTAGTGTTGGGGGGAAGGGGTTGGAGGGGTGGGATGTGGGATGGGGGTGGGGGCTAGGGGAGGTGTTTAAGGTCCTCTGGAATCCAGGACCTCAAAGAAGGAGTTGACGGCGAACCCCATCATTGATGTATTCGGATCTTATCGGCAGCTCCGGTCGATAACGAGGTTTGTTGTTGGTCTTTACAGAGGGTTTCTGCAGCTGCCAATTAGAACGATAACCTCGGAAGGGGAAATTACATAGAGGCTTAGAGCTGGAAGTAGGAAGACCTAGTATTTTATGGGTTCTAGTATATATAGACGGTTAGATACGCTATCAAGGTATGGGAAAGTGGTAGTGTGGTAGAAAGTGTTTAGAGCCAGTCTCTCTCTCTCTCTCTCTCTTCTCTCTCTCTCTCTCTCTCTCATACACACACACATCATCACAAGTTACAAATTGAATTTCTCTCTCTAACAAGTTAAAAAGCGAACATCTCTCTTTCTCTCTTACACAAGTTAAAAACTGAATCTCTCTCTCTCTCTCTCTCTCTCTCTCTCTCTCTCTCTCTCTCTCTCTCTCAAACAAGTTATAAAACTTCATGTTTCAGGATGATAGATAATCCTTAGAAAAATAATTCTGTATTAAGGCAGACATGTATATGAGCAAAAAAGAAAAATAAGTAAATAAATGATTAAGTAATTGCACAGGTAAGAAATAACACTGCCTTGGAGGTGAACACGATGCGATAGATCTTATTTAGGCATATTATACACATCAAAGTTATTCCATCTTTAACCAGCATTTTCACTAATATTTCAAGAATGGATGATTAGATATTAAATTTTAGCTGATGAATTAAACTTACAATTCTTTTGCTCTGACCACAGAAGCAAGAAGTGTTGTCGGAGAAACGAGAATCGTAAAAACAGATGAAACCATGACATCTGTAGGTGCAAGTTTTGATTGATAAGAAATACCTCGTAAAAAGTCTTGAGTTATGACAGACTCAGCTCATTGCGCAAAAAGATTAGTTACGTCAACGGGCTGCGCGATTTAGATATATATATATATAATAAATTATAATATATATATAGATATATATATATAATATATATATATATATATATATATGATATATATAATATATTATATATTAATATATATATATATTATTTATTATATATATATTATTAAGATATTATATATATTGTCTCCAGTCGGCGAAGATAACAATACTTCAGGGAGTACCATGATACATTAGTAGAGTGCCATAGTTTATTAAAAACGCTTCGCACACAATTCTCGGTGCATCATCAGTCTGTGAACAATAAAAGTAAATACATTATAAAAAGGAATTCACAAAATTACAAGGTAATTAAAAATTAATGGTTTAAAAATTAAAGCAGAAGTTAAAAGTTGAAAAATTCTTTAAAACACTGTAAAAAGAGAGAGAGAACTAAGACACCAACCATCCAAGGGTTCAGTTTCCGTACAGGCCACAGAATTAAGCAACCAGAGTTTTCTAACATCAAAAATCATGCTGCTATATGGAAAATAGAGGTCTTGAAACAGCACTTCTCTATTATTGGATATACAAAGGACCCAGATCATCTAACTACTCTGGAGTCATTACTTATTAAAAGGCTAGTTCCCTCTTTGAACAATCACACCACGGCTTCACTTCTGTATTTGGCATAACTGACTTTTTGTTTGGGACGTCAGGTTTTGCTATTTCGTCTTTTGCCTTGGATGGTTGGTGTCTTAGTTCTCTCACTCTTTGTACAGTGTTTTAAAGAATTTTTTAACTCTTAACTTCTGCTTTTCTTTTTAAACCATTAATTTTTAATTACCTTTTAATTTTGTGAATTCCTTTTTATAATGTATTTACTTTTATTGTTCACAGACTGATGATGCACCGAGAATTGTATGCGAAGCGTTTTTAATAAACTATGGCATTCTACTAATGTATCATGGTACCCCCTGAAGTATTTATAAGATATATATATATATATATATATATATATATATATATATATATATATATATATATATATATATACGTAGTATGTGTGTGTGCGTTGTGTGTATGAGTGTGTGTACGTTGTCTTCCTCAAATTGTTGTATTTACAGTTCTGGTGTTGTTTACCCACTGCCGCCTTTTCGGCTGTTGATGTTATTGTTATTATTGTTGTTGTAACTATGTTGTTGTTGCAAATCTGTTGTAAATTTGTCATCAGACAGAGCAGTCTTTTATATAAATATCCGGTGTCTTTCAAAGAGCTGTTTTATTTACAGGTCTAATGTTCTTTACCACCTGGCGCCTTTGCTGTTGATGTTGTTGCTATTATTGTTGTTGTAACTGACAATTTACCATCAGACAGCGGAGTTTTTGTTTTGTTTTTTAAAGATCCATTACCTTCCAAAGAACTGTTATATTCGCAGGTCTGATGTTGTTCATCCCATACCGCCTTTGCTGCTGCTATTGTTGTTGCTTTTTGCTGATGTAACTCTGACAATTACATCTTTACGTGTTCCTCACCTTTAGTTTTCTCGCCTGTTAGTTACGAAGACTCACGCTCACCTGTACGCTGCATTACCTGCAGCCAATCAGAAGGGGCACTCAAGCAGGTAAAATTGGACAATATCTCTTCGGTGCCTTCGGAGTAATTTCGCCGGTAATTGATGGTCTGGCTGCTTCGAATGATCAGCTCCGAGTTCACAGAGACTCAGTTGATGCCATTTATCAAGAGAGAGAGAGAGAGAGAGAGAGAGAAAGAGAGAGAGAGGAAAAAGAGAGGAGGAGAGAGAGAGAGAGAGAGATGAGAGAGAGAGAGAGAGAGAGCGAGAGAGAGAGAGAGAGAGGAGAGAGAGAGAGAGAGAGAGAGAGAGAGAGAAGAGATTTTCTTCATCTACGTCAATCATCATTTCAAATAAGATTTTTTTTAAATCACATTTTTTATGGTCAGAGACAAAAGATGGTAGAATGACCTTTTTATGCCTTCTTATTCTTTTACTGCTTGGATAGAATAAAAAATTTCATTGGCCATTTTCTAGGTTATAATTATACATGGCTTTCAACCAGTGAACTCGCACTGTTATTTTTAAGATAAAAAACCTTTCTTTTTCTTTATTTAATTTTTTACATTTTATTCTTGTCCATTGCGTGTGCTTACAGCGGTATTATAAAAACGATCAATTTTTTGTTTTCAACATTTCAACATTTTCATCATATGAGTTTTTCAAGCAATAGAGTCGTGTTGATATTTGTGAAATGGAAAAACATAATCCTCTATTATATTTGCTTTCATTTTCTTCTCTGCCTACAGCTAAGTGCTGAAATCGATATCTTTGAAAAAATTGAGTTCCCTTTTTACAGTTTTTTTCACATACGTTGTTCATGCAGTGGCATCATTTTATGAAGTAATAAGGCGCATTTTATTTTTTTTTCACACTTACATCTCTGTACCATATACACTTACCTTGATATTAAAAAAGAAATATTATTATCCCAACTATTCTCTAGCGACTTACAAATTAATCAGATTTATAATTGCTTACCATTCTGTAGAAACTTCAAAAAAGTAAATAAGTCATCATAATTTACCATTCTCTCGCAACTAAAAGAAGTAAAGTTTACCATTCTATTGCAATTAAATAAAATCAAACTTATTATCCCGTACCGTTCTCTTGCAGAAAAAAAAAATAATAAAGCTTATCATCCCTTACCCTTCTCTCGCAACTTGAAAAAAAATATTATCATTTATCATTCTCCCGCAACTTAAAAAAATATAAATAAAAAATAAAGTTTACTATTCTCTCTCAGATTAGAAAAACAAAACATATCATCCCTTACCTTCTCTCGCAACTTGAAAAAAGATAAAAAAATAAACCTTACCATTCTCTCTCAATTAAAAAAATAATAAAACGTATCATCCCCAACCATTCTCTCGCAACTTTAGAAAAAAATATAAGATAAAAAGTTATCACCCCCAACCATTGTCTCGCTACTTAAAAAAAGTAAAACTTACATCCCCATCCATTCTCTCGCAACTAAAAAAAAAAAAAAAAATGAAAATCATCACTTACCACCATTCTCTCGCAAACTTTCTCGAGAAACGGGAACGACCTTTTAACTCATCCTGAAGTTCGCGTAATTACGGGATATATGACGAGGCACATCGCCTGGTTCTTAACTGTAGCAGCGTGTGTCATTTCCTCTCGGGAAGAGGAAAAAATGATCCAGAGACAGTGGACGAAATTGAGCCCGAAATGATTGACGACGGCCGACGATGAGTCAACGAGTTAACGTAAAATTGCAATAGACAACAAATAATCCCCGGCTTTCAGGTTCTGCAATCCCTGTGGTTGTTTTGCTCAATAGCTTGTGTTTAGGACACTTTAAAAATCAATTACCTTGGGAGCTAAATATAAAAAAAAATGAGAGAGAGATATTTCTCTCCCGACTGACGACTTCTTAGAGATAGGTTCTCGAAACCAGAAAGATAGATGGATAGATAGATAGGCTGTTGTTCATAAACTGATGGAGAGAGAGAGAGAGAAAGAGAGAGAGAGAGAGAGAGAGGCGTGGGAGTGAGAGAGAGAGTGAGTTACAAGGATTAGGAGGTCTCAAAGACTTTTATTAGTCCATCCGAGGAGACATCGTCTGAGAGAGAGAGACAGAGAGAGAGAGAGAGAGAGAGAGAAAGAGTCAAAAACTGATAGATAGATAAATATATATTTATAGAAGAGAGAGAGAGAGAGAGAGAGAGAGAGAGAGAGAGTAAAACATTGTTCATGAACTGTTAAATAGATAGATAGGAGGGGAGAGAGAGAGAGAGAGAATGGCAAAGAGGGAGTGTCAAAAACTGTTCATAAACTGAGAGAGAGAGAGAGAGAGAGAGAGAGAGTGAGTCAAATATTGTTCATGGACTAAAAGATATATAGATGGATAGGAGGAGGAGGAGGAGGAGGAGGAGGATTGAGGAGAGAGAGAGAGAGAGAGAGAGAGAGAGAGAGAGAGAGAGAGAGGGAGTGTCAAAAACTGTCCATAAACTTTGTCTCAGCCGTATCTCCGCGCGCGGTAATTGCGGGGCGCCGCTTGGCAATGGTGTGAGATCGAGCTTGCAATGATAGTTGCACACGGGAGTTCGCACCTAGAGCCGTCATTACCGTCCTCAATAACTCATAAAGCAACTTGGCCGCTGCGGCCGACGCTAATATCTATCGATCTGGGCCCCGGCCACGAACCGAAATTAGACGTCGTTTTAGTTAATAAACGGCTTCATCGGGGCCTGTTTACACCCTTATCTCTCTCGGAGTCACATTCGTTCATTCGGAGCTCGGCTGGAACTGATCGTGCCTTCTCTCTCTCTCTCTCTCTCTCTCTCTCTCTCTCTCTCTCTCTCTCTCTCTCTCTCTCGCGCATGCACATGCTGGTATCAGTCTAGTTACTTTTTAGAAGCTCTCTCTCTCTCTCGGGCCGGCATGCATACACATGCTGGTAACAATCTACTTACTTACGTATATATACTACACAACAGCAGCATTTAGAAGCAGTGAATTCTCTCTCTCTCTCTCTCTCTCTCTCCTTAAAACACTTTACCTTTGAACAATCTCAGAAAGCTTTTATTTCATAATAATCTAGTTATGTTTTTTCATATTTTTATTTTCTATTTTTTGGAAATATTGGATACAATGCTTAACCATATAGACCAAGGTGATTTTAGGCTGTATACTGCCGGAAGCAAAATGTACAGGAAAAGTAATCAGTGAGGAATGTGAATAAATAAATGAATAGTTAAGTAAATAGATAAACAAAGAAATCAATAATGAGCGGATAATTATATGATTATTAAATAATTAGTCAATCAATAATCAACTAACAAAATTTATTTGATTAATCATTCAATTAAGTAAATAAATAAATAAATAAATAAATAGATAAATAATAAATAAATAAATAAATAAATAAACAGAAAACTGAATAAAGAATAATTAATGAATTCTTATGCAAGAAGACGGGATACTTCTCCCCAGGTCCCCAGGTTAGTATTATGAATCACACAACAAAACAAGTGACGTAACTAAGACAAAATATTATAAACAATGCGAAAAGGAAGTTATTGTAAGGAGTGAAAACCTGGTAATAAGAAAATACTTAACCTAGTGAGCTGAACATTTTCTTTTAGTATAGAAATCATTTTTTTTTAGCAAATGTCATCTCCTGTATATCAAAATGGCTTGAGGTTAAATGACACGGTGCTCTGAGAGATAATTATAGCTGGCCAACGGATGTAATGAAAAATATTAGAACTATAAAAAAAAAAAAAAAATACGATTTCTCTGATAATATTTCAAGTGATTTTAAACCTTCCAGTTCATGTACCTGGAAACCATTTGATTTCAAGCTGATATTTCAGTGCCCTGGTACTAGAAATCTGAGCTTCAACAAGTCATGGTGAGATCTACAGTATTAACAGTTAAATACCCAGTTTTTGGTATGTGCCCGAGTTCCTAACGCGATCTGTATTGTTATTTATTTGTACCCAGCTGCTTTATTTATTCGTTTTAACTATAGTTTTATTTACCTCATTTATGAATTCATTTCCCACTAAAATATGTAATTCATTACCTCGCAAAATCTTAAAACTGTTTTAAAGTTACTTGTTGGCCAAGGTTATTTTGTCTGCAGGATACATTACTATCTGAATACCTTTGTATAATGATATCCGATATCATAAACAAAATAGTTTATAAGGCCAGAAAATACTTTGTGGCCTTGTTTGTGCTTTCATAAATATTTCGTGGTTTCTGATATTTTTCTAAACGTTTTTGTCAAGTCCTCCATAAACTCCAGATTTTATAGATCTTGACAACCTTCAACTCGGTAGTCTTGAAGTTCGATCATGGTACAGTTTAATGTGAACATAGCTAATTAGTGTAAATTTTTACCACATTCCAACCATTTGGATTCTCTTCAAGTCATAGTAAACCTTTGTAAATATTCGGGCGTAGTCTAATTTTTTATGCATTGAAAACAATATTCCTTACCGTGTGAATTTACCCATACAAATATTAGTTGTTGCTGAATTTTTTTTTCTGAATATAATCTTAAAATCAATACATGTATTAATTTCCCTCCCATAAGCTTCATTTTCTACAACTTAAGTTAAAAGTTCATTGAACTTTCCCTTTATTTATAAATTAAAACTTCATTGTTAGCTTTGATGTTTTCATATTAGCGATCGAATTTTTACTTAGAGAGAGAGAGAGAGAGAGAGAGAGAGAGAGAGAGAGAGAGAGAGAGAGAGACATGAAAATTTAAAATTTCATGATCATCTTAATTTTGATATTTTGATATTAACAATCGAATTTTTACCTTGAGAGAGAGAGAGAGAGAGAGAGAGAGAGAGAGAGAGAGAGAGAGAGAGAGAGAGAGAGAGAGAGAGATATTTAGGCGGCGGGGAGAGAGAAATATAGGCACTGCCTTAAAAAGCGACGACCATAAAGAATCGTGGTAGATATCATTACAAGTCCTGTAAATCGTTACCTGCGTCATGACCGATAGACCTAAGGTGTGTTATTTAGATCGGCGCCTTTTAGGCTTCGGCAGAGATACCCCCCCCCCCCCTCTCTCTCTTTCTCTCTATCTATCTATCTCTCACTTGTTTTAACCTCTTACGTCAAAAACCCCGGCTTCAATCAACCGCAGGGTTCGAAAACCATCTGATTTATTGATCGTACAACCTCGTAGTTATTTGATGGACGGATACAGAGCAACGGCGGCCCCCGGGTCGCACCTGCCTCGCTCTAGCTGCCCTACCTACTTACCCACCAATACCTACCTGGTTAGGTCTTCAGATCTCTTGATGATACAGGGAGGATTTATTGTTGCCTGTGAGGGTGACCCACATTATCGAAGAGGTGTTGGCGTAGTGTGTGTCGCTATGATTATGGGATCCGCGAAGACTGAAAGGGGCCTTCTCTGCAGCATCCATAACTCGTTATACGTTTGGCAATATCTCATCCCTAATGGTCCTCTGTCTCGCGTGGTTGTATTTTTTTGGGGTAATGCTGAGACGTATTACCTTCGGTACGGAATATTTTTTGGCAGAAGGAGATCATAGTGACCGCTTGTTAAAATTAGATGGATTCTCCGGCACATGCTTTTAACCTGTTGCCTATTTATTCATTTTCCTTCGCGATGATTTTACTGAACGGAGAACTCGCGATTTCATAAGAGCCTTCTTTAAATATTTTATTTTATCTGTTTTTTTTTTACTTGATTTATTTTCGTTAAGTCTCTTTGCTTCTTTTTCTTTGTCTGGCTTTTTTCCCTAGTGAAGCCAAGTGCTTTAGGGCGTTCGTATAATGCAGAACTTGCTAGAAGTGAATCTTATATCCCTTGTTCAACTTCAGTTCAGTAGACCCCGATAAAATCTCCCATGAGATTTTTTTAAGGAAAAGCAAGTTAGAATGAAGAAATAAAGCTGGAGCCAGCACCAGATTTTTAGATTTTTAGTTCATAACCTTTACAAGACAAGACTTAAAATCCGTAATACTTTACATCGCCATTGCTCATGTGATTAACAAGAAAACGAGTCAGATCTATTGACCACATCTTTTTTTTGCAGTATTTAATGTAAGATAGGCTACGCCCTTGTCTCGTTAAAAGGTCAAAATTCATATTTATTCTACGATCTTTTATATATATATATATATATATATATATATATATATACATACATATATATATATATGTAGATATAGATATATTATATATATATATATACATAGATACATACATACATATATTCATATATGTATCTAGATACGCTTTATAAAGCCGTAAAGAAATCTGTTTGCACAGACATCAGAAATTAGGCAAAATAAACATTAGTTTTCAAATCGACACTAGTCGAAATCTTCACATGAAAACACGAACAGACTTTTATACCCATTTATAGACAACCACAGAACAAATGTACAGATGGCGAAAGAGAGAGAGAGAGAGAGAGAGAGAGAGAGAGAGAGAGAGAGAGAGAGAGAGATGTCCACATACAAACACTCAAAACCACTCAATAATTTCTCCCGGACTTCTCTGTAGCTAATTGCACGCCAGGCTGAAACCTCACGAAGGTAATACCAGATACAGCGCGATTTATTGGCATTTCTTCGGAGGCCGTCTCCAGACAGTTGAAAATTTCTCCTAAATCCGTCTATCTTGGCGTCTCATCTCCGATTCTCTCTCTCTCTCTCTCTCCTCTCTCTCTCTCGTAAAGGGTGATAGCCACTTTATGTAACCTTGGGATTGAGGAGGCATTGGATCGTAAAGGTTGGAGGAGGAGGAGGAGGAGGAGGAGAAGGGGGAGGAGGAGGAGGTGGTGGTAGAAAAAAAATAGGAGGAAAAGAAGGAAGAAGAATGGTAGTGAAAAGTTTCAGTTTGAGGGAACAGGAGAATTGAATAATAGACAAAACGGGGTAGAAGAAGAATAACAACAACAACAACAACAACAACAACAACAACGAGGACGCAGAGTAGAAGGAGGAGGAGGAGGAGGAGGAGGAAAAATGTGTAATTCAAAAGCATTAGAAATCTGGATGAACCCAAGGAGAAAGAGACCCCCCAAAATTACAAATAATAATAACTTAAATTCGACGCAAATCGAAAAGAAACAGCAGAGGCGAAATAAAAGAAGGAAAAGGGCTTAGAATCGAAAGAATAATTACATGAGCAAGACGCAAAACATGACAAAAAAGAAGTAAAAAAATAAAAAACTGAGGCAAGGAGAAAGATGAAAGAAGATATCAGACTATCATCAACACGAAACATAGAAAAAGAAACACCCAACAGATCGGAGACGGCTAAGGAGGGAGAAAGGGAGGGAAGGAGGAGGAGGAGGAGGAGGAGGAGAGAGAGAGATGTATACGAATGATTAGAAAATGCCAAAATGAGAATGGAGATGTTTAGATATGTTTACCATTCACGCGATGGGGAGTCAGCCATCGGACGCTGTGTGGGCGCGGCATAACTAAAGCTAAACATGTCGAGTCATTGCGAGAAATTGAAGGGAATCAAATAGGCTGGGAATTTTTGGAAAGTAACAAGACGTATAGTTCGTTATGAGGGAAATGTAAACATCACACTGAGAATGACGGCGTCATTGATACAAAACTCGTTATGGGAGCTGTAATTAAAGCTTTAGGCTAGGAATTCTATGATAAACGAAAGATATATTTCTTTATCAAGGAAATTTAAACATTACTTAGAGAATAATGATGATGTAATTGATACAAAACTCGTAATGGGTTTAGGCTGGGAATTCTAGGATAAACAAAAGGTAATTATTTCTTTATCAAGGAAATGTTAACATTACTTAGAGAATAATGATGATGTAATTGATACAAAACTCGTTATGGGAGGTGTAATTATGACTTTAGGCTGGGAATTCTAGGATAACCAAACGGTATACATTTCTTTATCAAAGAAATGTAAACATTACTTAGAGAATAATGATGATGTAATTGATACAGAATCTTTATGGGAGCTATAATTAAGATTTTAGGCTGGGAATTCTAAAGGTATATCTCTTTATCAAGGAAATGTAAATATTGCTCATAGAATATTGACTACGTAATTGATACAAAACTCGTTATGTGAGCTGTAATTAAGACTTCAAGCGCTTTTAATTTTTAATTTTTTTTATTTTGACCTTTCAGTTAGGTACTGCTAAATGGTTTCAATGCCAATCTTTATAAACCACAATAATAAAAGGATAGAATAAAGACATAGAATGAGGCTTTCACTGTAGAAAACATGAAAATAAGAACAATTTTATTGATTCAGAAGGCAAGAAGTAAAGGAAAGACTGGGTGTAAAATGGTTTGTAGCTGGTAAATTTATTTATTTGAAAGATCATCAGAATAACTAAGAATAGAGGAGAGAGAGAGAGAGAGAGAGAGAGAGAGAAGAAACAGGAGTTACAGGAGAAGTGGCCAGAGCAAGAAGGAACTCGAGGAGGAGGGGCAGGGGAGGGTGCATGATGGGAGGACGAGGAGAGAAAGAGATAAAAAGAGAAGAAGAAGAAGGAAGAGGAGGAATAGGAGGAGGAGGGGGGGGTGGGGGAGGAGGGAGCCCTCCGGTGGCGAGAGAGGTAGTACGAGGGTGGGTGCCAGGGCCTCAGATAAATGACAGCAAAACATGGGCGTTGAAAAAGTGTAATTACCGCCCGCTGTCGGCGCCATAAAACATACCACTTTTGACAGCCGACTGAAAGCTGAGGTGTTGAGAGAGATAGCCTAATCACAACTTGGGGCTTTATAAATTTGATTCTTATGCATGGGCGCCAGGTGTGTCATGGGCTGATTTATCATGGGGGCGGCCGGCGAACAATCGCCCCTACCGACGGGCGACGCAGGGTCCGTTCGCCGGACGGCCGCAGTGCGAGTGTTGTTGCAAGGTTCTGACTCTTCATCAATAATAGCGTGTGAGATGAGCGGCCGAGATGAGATAAAACACCTGGCCCGATCGGGCCATACGGGCGTCCCCGCGCCCCGCCTGGAAACCGGCCTTATGGACCGTCTCCATAAAACGGATCCGGCGCTCGCCGCCCACGGGAAAGATGTGGCTCTCTGGGCCGCAGCGGGCGCACAATAAGGCTGCCAATATTTCTGTCGGTAATTGCATGTTTGCGTAAGAACTAGGTGTGAAAATTGGCACTCTGGGCCGTGTTTGGCGCGAACTCTCCCGATTGGCCGACAGTGATTAAAGGTTGACCAATCACGATAAGAATCTCCTGACACGCGGGATCCCATCTTTGTGCGAGAGTTGATGGGAAGGCTGGCGTGAAGGAACCGCCAAAACACACCGGGTGCGGCCCTGGATGGTTGGCTGGAGCTGTTTTCATTTGGGGGGATGTTGGGGGGAAGATGGATCTTGGATGCTGCTTTGCACACTGAGAGAGAGAGAGAGAGAGAGAGAGGGAAAGCGTGGAATTGTAAAGTCAGAACTGGACTTATATAACCTTCCGTGGTGTACACGGCCCGAGATGAAAGCATAAATGCAGTGCTTTGACTTCATGATTCAGAAAACGATTTGCCATTCGGAGGAGGAAGGAGGAGGAGGAGGAAGAGGAGGAGGGGGGAGGTTGAGGGGTTGGAAGAGATATAGGAGGAGGGAGAAGAAGGAGAAGAAGAAGAAGAGAGGAGGAGGAGGAGGAGGGAGACTGAGGAGTTAGAAGAGATGTTGGAGGAGGGAGAAGAAGAAGAAGAAGAAGAAGAAGAAGAGAGGAGGAGGAGGAGAACGTCCCAAGACCCCTCACAAGCCGAGAGCGCTTCGGAAAGAGGAGTAAATTACGCTAAACACAATAATTACCTTATCGGACCTGATTCGCATCTGAGCTTTCGTCTTCCATTATGTATCACACTTGGCACCTCTCTTGAGTCCCGTCTGTTATTATCCCGCACTAATATGGCTCGATCTATTATAGTCAAGTACTGCCTTCAGGGGAGGAGGAGGGTAGGGGGTGGGGGGGGGAGGGGGAGAGCCCCTCATGCAACGTCGGAGGCGAGAGAAGGAGAGATGGACGACGAGAATCGGGAAGAGGAGGAATAAGAGGAGAGACAAAAAAAAAAAAAAAAAAATGAGACGAAGCTGCGACGCGTGAGAGAATGCGTTTCTTCTCATCGGCATCACCTACTCCCCCCCTACCCCAACCCTACCCGGCCCCCGACTCGGAGATGATATCAAGGACTGCGGGCCGCGATAAGGAGACGTTGTGTTGCTTCATGATAACCGAGAGGCCCTTCCCAGGTGAGAACTAATGGCCGAGTAACTCGCAGGTTGGCCGGCGATAGCGAGGCGAGAAGGATCCCGTAGCGGCTCGTAAGTATACGTCAGAGACCCGCCGAGGTGAGAAAATAACAGTTGCGAGCGTCGTAAGTATTGTCTGGAATCTGAGCGTGGTTGAGGGAGGGGGAAAAAAACGACCGCAAACGAGAGAGAGAGAGAGAGAGAGAGAGAGAGAGAGAGAGAGAGAGAGAGAGACTTATAAGCAGAGGATGCTTAGACGCAATATAGCGTTCATTTCCACATATGAGAAAAAAAAAAAAAACGTACATACATATATATATATATATATATATATATATATATATATATATATATATCACACACATATATATATGTATATATATTATATATATATATATATATATATATATATATATATATATATAGCTATATATATATATATATATATAATATATATATATATATATATATATATATATATATATATAAGACTGGTAAAAATGTTCCGTTACAACAGAATTCCATCTAATCAAAGGAACACATAAAAACGCCAAAATATAGAAAGTAAGTACTACTACGCTTCAGTGAGACTGCTGTCTCTCTTCAGGTAGGTAATAAATAAGAAAACTTACCGAAGAGAGAGAGAGAGAGAGAGAGAGAGAGAGAGGAGAGAGAGCAGAGAGAGGAGGAAGAGGAGAGAGGAGAGGGGAGGAGAGAGAGAGAGAGAGAGAGAGAGTTATAAGCAGAGGATGCTTATAGATACCCTAGAGTTCATTTCCACACACGGGACTTGCGCCAGATAAGCTCGTCCTCCGGTCGTAAGTAACGTAACGAAATCTGAAAAGGCGCGAACTAATGCGCGCCATTTTTGCACTATTTTCGATAAAAAGAGCAGAAAGGAGAGAGATGTGAGACGAGCGAGAGACCGATGAGAGGAGAGAGAGAGAGAGAGCGTAAAACAAGATGGGGAGAGATTATAGGAGAAAATGACCAGTCTGTTCAAATGTATGATTCGGATAGCGTTCGAGAATACATAGGGACTTCTCGTAACGTATGGTCTTGATAATACAAGAGAATAAGGTTTTGGCGTCTTCAGAAATTGTGCAGGTCTTGAATGATGATGAAGAAGAAGAAGAAGGAGAAGGAGAGAGAGAGAGAGAGAGAGAGAGAGAGAGAGAGAGAGAGACCTTGTTGTCTTATAGTTTGATAAAGGAGCTTCGTTAAGAGGCCTGTGGCTGATCTCTGCATTCACGAAGAGAGAGAGAGAGAGAGAGAGACCTTACCTTACAGACCTTACAGTTCGTTCGGGTTGCCCCAGGTCCCTCAGTGTGAGGCACCTCTAATGTTTACCCAGAGAGTTGCTAGTACATCTTCCGGTATATTTTGCATCTTCCAATCTTGGATGGTCTGGGCGGGATGCAGTTTAGATATTTGTCGAGCTTATTCTTAAACACATCTACGCTCACTCCTGATATATTCCTCAGATGAGCTGGCAACGCATTGAATAGACGCTGCATTATCGATGCTGGTGCGTAGTGGATTAATGTCCTGTGTGCTTTCCTTATTTTTCCTGGTATTGTTTTGGGCACTATTAATCTACCTCTGCTTGCTCTTTCTGATATTTTTAGTTCCATGATATTTTCTGTTATTCCTTCTATCTGTTTCCATGCCTGAATTATCATGTAGCGTTCTCTTCTCCTTTCTAGACTATATAATTTTAATGATTGTAGTCTTTCCCAGTAGTCAAGGTCCTTAACTTCTTCTATTCTAGCTGTAAAGGACCTTTTAACACTAGCTATTTGTGCAATATCCCTTTTGATATGTTGGGTACCCTATCAACTATTGCAATATTCAAGTGGACTACGAACATATGTTTTATAAAGCATAATCCAATGTGTTCAGCTTTCTTGTTTTGAAGTGCCGTAACAACATTCCCATTTTGCTTTACATTTTGCCAAAAGAATTGCTATTTGATCATTGCATAACATGTCCTATTCATCATCACACCAAGGTCTTTAACTGCTTCCTTATTTGTGATTGTCTCATTATTAGGTCCCCTATATGCATATAGCTTTCCTTCTCTGTCTCCATAATTTATTGATTCAAATTTATCAGAGTTAAATACCATCCTATTTTCCCTGCCCAATCAATATACTTTGTTAAGGTCTCTTTGTAGAGCGTTCCTATCTTCATCACAAAGTAATTTCTCTACTCTATTCTTGTGTCATCAGCGAAACTACTCACTACCGAATCCTTAACATTACTGTCTATGTCTTCAATCATAATAACAAACAGTATTGCAGCTAACACCGTACCTTGTGGCACACCGGATATTACCTTGGTTTCATCCGATTTCTCATCGTTTGCAATAACTATCTGTTTTCTGTTGTGTAAAAATTCTTTTAACCATCTTCCTATTTTAAATCTTACGATATTGTGGTTTTTCTAATTTTCTTTGCTAATATATTATGGTCTACTTTGTCAAAAGCTTTTGCAAAGTCTAGATAAACCACATCTGTTTCATTTCCGCTTTTCATATTTTTGAATATGTTCTCACGGTGGACTAACAGTTGGGTTTGTACTTTTTCCGGGTACGAAAACCAAAAGAGGAGGTGGGTCCTATATTAAACAAATTATTTTTTATTAAATGTTTCATAATATTTTTCTTCATTACCCTTTCATACACTTTCATAATATGTGATGTTAGACTCACAGGCCTAATTAATTACTTGCCTCAAGTCTTGATCCACTTTGAAAGTAGGGGTGATATATGCTAATTTGTGCTCATCATAAATCTTGCCTGTATCTACACTTTGTCTTAATAATATTGCAAGTGGCTTTGCGATAGAATGAACTACTTTCTTTAACAAAATAGCAGGGATTCCATCAGGCCCGTCAGCAGCTCCATTTTTAATTTCATTAATTGCCTGCACAATATCAGCTTCATTAATTTCTATGTCAGCTAGATATTCACTATTTTCGTCCCTTACTTCTATATCATTATCTTCATTATCTATTCTAGGGGTGAATTCTCTCTTATATCGTTCTGCCAGTATGTTGCAAATTTCCTTTTTTCATTCGTAATCTCCCTTCAATTCTCAGAGGGCCTATTTCTATTCTTTTTATCATTTCTTCGTATTATAGTAAAATAAAGTGGTTTTGCTTGATATTTAATAGGGTTTTTTCTTCCAATTCCCGTTTTTCATTTTCTTTTGATTGTATAATCTTTTGTTCTGCATTTTCTATCTTACTTTTTAGTTCTAATAACTTTCCATGCATTTTTTTCTTTTGCAAGACCTTTTTTCCACTTTGATTTTCTGGAACAAGATCCTTCTGTCTCTTGGTATGCATGGAATGGATGTTTACTTTTCTTCTTCGGTATTATTTATTTCCATCCAATATTTTATCTAATATTTTATATAATATCTCCGTATTTACCCTTATGTCATCGCTTACGAAAATGTTATCCCAATCTTTGTTTAATTCTTCATTTATTTCTGACCATTTTATATTTTTACTGTAGAAGTTGTATTTTCCATATCCTTCCCACTTTTTCATTTCTTGCTTATCTCTGTTTTCACTTGCTTTGGAATGAACTGTTAATTCTATGACATTATGGTCTGAAATACTCGCATTATAAACTATTATTTCTTTAACATAATTCACCTCGTTCACAAATACTAGGTCTAAAGTATTTCCTCCCTCTTGTTGGCAGGTGATTTATTTGGTTGAATGTTGTATTCTAGTAGCATATCTAATAGCTTTTCGAATTGCCTCTTATCTTCTGCACTACTATTACTCTCTTTTTTATATGTATAAGTACATCCAGAGAGAGAGAATGTATTTATTTGTCCAATAACTCATAAGTGGTAAAACGTAATAATCAAAGAGAGAGAGAAGAGAGAGAGAGAGAGAGAGAGAGAGAGAGAGAGAGAGGGAAGAACTGTGACATCTAGATGGCCCGTTCTACAGGGACGCATGAAATGTGTTACAAACAATAACAGTTATTAGATTATTGAATGTTGCTGAATGTTTCTCTATACCCATATTACAATCCATTCATTCGTTTCATTTCCAGTTATGTGTCTCACGATTGACCTATGAAATGACAACACACATAACTTCATAAGACAGTAATTGGGGACTTTGTCTCAATTAAATAGATAGCAGTGATCTCCAGAACGACAAGGAAAGCGAATGAAATAACAAAGCGTCATTGGGTTCTTTCAAAACACCAAAATGATGATGCTCGGAGCTCTCTATACATCATGTTTGATACCCGTTATGAATCAGTCTCCTTCCATTTGTAGAAAAATATAAAATTTCAATTTGGAATACCTTCGTCCTTCAAGCCCTCCCGAACAAATGGTCCTTCGTGTAAATGTAATTTCTTTTGCACCTTGGGGTGTGGATGGGGGAGGGGGAGGGGTAGGTGGGGGAGGGGGTAGGTGGGGGCGTGTCTCTGAAATGGGCCTCACTATATGAGATCATTCTCTCGGTCTTGCCTGAGGTCATATTATGCCCTCGAGACGATTCCACGAACATTGTTATCTCCCCCCCCCCCCCCCCCCCCTCCCCCGGCAAAACCCCCGCGCGCCCGTTCTCATAAACAGGTCGTCTTTATCCGAATCATTTGGCGTCATCTGCGATGTAATATATAGGCTTTAATCACAGAAGAGACTGCCAATTACGAGAGACGTGTACAACACCTCCTCTGCGCTCGATATTAACTGTTGTGAAAAGTGAGCAATTTTAGCGGGTTACCTGGTCACCGCTCAGTCAGCCTCTAAGTAATTATGTCTGCCTTCCATTGAGCAAGGAATCAGGCCAGCTTTATTTTTTTTTATAGTGTTCTAACCTCAGAGTGAAAGAGGCATTATATGTTATCTTTCTCTCTCTCTCTCTCTCTCTCTCTCTCTCTCTCTCTCTCTCTCTCTCATATCTAGTTAATTGATAGAATAATTTCATACCTTTTATATTTTCGACCTTTTCGATTTTAAGCTTCTTTTCTTGTAATAAGACTTCCTAGTTTCTGATATTCGTTAATCCATGAAACATATAATAGTGTGTCATTATACACTGAAGTTAAGCAGGCTACGAGTGTCATTAAATACATTTATAAGAATAAACTACATAATGTGCATTCAGATAATTTGTCGTTTTGTGTGGTACGTTACTTACTTAGTCATGTTTCCACTTGTTTTCATTGAACTAATGCGAAACTTGTAAAGCGATCTCTGGTAATGGCGAGAGTTATTATTCTGTCTTCTCCCTCATCTAAATTACCCACAAGTCGTAAACAACAGCTCCCAGGTATCTACTGTCTCAGACATGATCAAAATGGTTAACAAAAATGTATCCCTTCAATAATTGGCAATTTTCTCTGATCGTCAAACTGGATTTATTATCAAACGCCACTTTGCTGCGTCGATATATCTCTCTCTAATTTCCGAGATTGGCGTCGCTTATATATGATTAAAGTCTTGTTTTCAAATAGGCACGTAATCGAGAACTGTTGGAACTCGTTCTAGTCAAGATCTAGTCTAGGTGAATGTAAGAAAATACAGTTGGGCAGAATATATATATATATATATATATATATATATATATATATATATATATATATATATATATATATATACATAAATATATTATATATATATACTATATATATATGTATATATATATATACCAGTATATATATATATATATATATATATATATATATATTAGATATATATATATATATATATTATTCTTACCCATGTAATGACTTAAGAAGTGATTGTTTGGTTGATATCAGTGACTGGCACCACAACACTAGTGTTCTTTGCTGTCGTAATGAATCAGAAATGACCTTTCCTAGATCATTCATTACCATGGTTAATTCTATCCAGGATTAAGAACTTATATGAAAATTGGTAACTGCTTGCAACCTTATGAGTGTTGTCTCATTGATACCCAAGTGACGTAATACATGAACTATTGCATCATTTTAGACCTGCCTTCATCAGATTCTGTCGAATCTTGTTTTCCCAGCAAGAAATGGTCTTTCTTGACGTCAATGCTGTGTTGATCGTACGGTAATGTGATTCCCAGACAGACCAATTGATTTTTAAAAAATATAATATTAGTAATTTCAACGTAACAGGTTTGTACGTAATTGAGGTGGCGTGATACCATCCCAGTTATTGTTCACATGGCTCCACTATTGATTGTGAACCATATATTTTAAACTAAAGAAAATAGGAGAGAGAGAGAGAGAGAGAGAGAGAGAGAGAGAGAGAGAGAGAGAGAGAGTAAAGACTGTATAAAAATATGGCTTGTTTTCTGAGAGATATAGAGTGAGAAGAGAGCAATTTAAAAAATACTGACAGCTTCAGAGGGAGAAAGAGAGAGAGAGCAATTTTAAAAATACTGTCAGCTTCAGAGAGAGAGAGAGAGAGAGAGAGAGAGAGAGAGAGAGAGAGAGAGAGGCTGTATAAAAATATGCCTTTTTCTGAGAGATATAGGGTGAGAAGAGAACAATTAAAAAATATTTTGTCAGCTTCAGAGAGAGAGAGAGAGAGAGAGAGAGAGAGAGAGAGACTTAAAATTACTGTAAGAAACGACTGGACGAATCAGATAAAACCTAGATAATGATCTCCAGTTCCAGAGATCCGTCCGCAAGATCGTTTTCCAGTCTCGAGCTGAGAAGATATACTCAACCTCATCCTCTTGACTTCGCATCCGAGTGACGAAATTGGTCACATTATCTAGATTGATCTGAGAACGAGCGAGAGGAAAAACGAGAGAACCCACAGCAACAGCAACAGCAACAAACAACAGCTGGTTCTTCTTTCCTAAGAAAAGAGTTGAGTATGGACGAGGATTGCCGTCTGATGTTAACTGTGAAACTACCTGTTGCTGAGTGTTGCTGTTGCCTTTGAAAAGAGAGAAAATAAGAAAAACTGATCATTCGTACCCGTTACCTTTGAAAAGAGAGAGAGAAAAAAATTGTTCACTCATACCTGTTGACTTGAAACAAGAAAAAAATTAATAATCTATACCTGTTACCATTGAAAAGAAAAAAAAGGAAAATTAATAATTTATACCAGTTACCTTTAAAAAAAAAAGAGAAAAATTGATAATTTATATCTGTTGACTTTCAAAAAAGGAAAAAAATTATAATTTATACCTGCTACCTTTGGAAAAAGACCTGTTACATTTGAAAAGAGAGAAAAGAAGGAATTGATAGTTTATACATGAAAAAATAAAACCTACCTTCTCTTGAATTCTTTGGGATAAGACAGTGCACTATATAGTACGTACTGAAGATATCTTTTAAAATCATCGCATTCTGCAGTCTCAGACCGTTAGTATGCGTATTAACATAAATACAAATGAGCACAGTAGTTATATACACATACTTGAAGAATGAATGCACCTCAAAATACCCATTTTCTTGGTTACCAAAGTTAAATTCCCGTTTAAGCTTTCATCTCCATCATCTCTACAGTGTAATTAAGTAATCATAGGTGTCAGGTTGGAATGGAAATATCTCTTGGACGCAGCATTATTATACCAAGAGAGAGAGAGAGAGAGAGAGAGAGAGAGAGAGAGAGAGAGAGAGGATTTCATGCATATCAAAACAGAACATCATGGACTGACTGACAGACATTTTAATTTAAGAAAAGAATATGCTAGGCGGTTGATCGTCGGTAGTGAAACGGAGAGCAGCAGCAAGAACCTCTCTCTCTCTCTCTCTCTCTCTCTCTTACGGCCGGTTCTAGCAGCAGCAGCGGCGGCGGCGGCGGCGGCGGTGGTGGTGGTGGTGGTTTGATTAATGGCAGCCATCATCATCGCCCAGTAATTGGGGAAAGCGCAGCGGCTCAGGAAAAATACCCGAGTCATTAGTCTTGATCCACCATCCTCCAGGTACTGCCGGGATACAGGCCTGGGGACGGTGGGGGGTAGGTGGAGTGGGGTTCATACCTGGGAGTGGGATTGAGTTAGAAGAGGGAGGGAGGAAGGGGAGGGGGTTAGGGGGTTAATGCCAGCGAACTGAGCGAAGAGGTGAGAAAATAAAGGGGGACCGTGAACCAGCCAGTTGACTTACAACGTGGAGTAGTGGAGGGGTTTGGGGAGGGGGGGGTGTGTATTAGTATGGGGTTGGGGAACAAGTGTTGGGGAAGGGAAGGTTTAGGGAGAATGAAGTGAATGAAGAGGTAATTGAGAGAGAGAGAGAGAGAGAGAGAGATCAGTTGTAAATGGTTGGATGAGGAGAGAGACGATGTCAAGAGGGAAAATAAAGAATAGAGAGATGAAGCAGAAGAAAGCAAGGGAGAAAAGGAAGAAAGGGAGGGATGACAGAATAGGAATAGGATGTTGGTGATGCTGGGGCATCTGGGTTACGGGGAGGGGGGGACGTGGGGAGGGGAAGGGGTCGGGGGAGGGGGGAGGGGTGCCTGTAGGTTAAGAGATGACAGGACAGCAAAACAGCAAAGGCAAGAATGAAATATGACTTGTAAATATAGGAGCGAAGCCGAGACGGGAGGCAAAACAAATGAGACGTCGAGGGTAGGGAGGAGGGCTAGGGTATGGGGTGGGGGGCGGTGGGGGGGTAGAAGCCCCCTCCTAGCAGAGTTTGAAAGAAGTATGAGAAATGCGCGGTGAATGAAGCGCGAATGTATCCCCATTGTGCCCTAACGGTGAAAATTGCAGTGTCAGTAACCAAAGTGAATGCGGCCGACGTCTGGACAGAGTCCCGTGAGAAATGGGGGAAAAGGTTGGCGATAATTTGCTGATTAATTAATGGCGAGTGTGTTTGCAGCAGCTGGGTGAATGGAAGAGAGTCCCGCATAAGAGAGAATGAGAGATTCTATTTTGTGCTTGTAATAATCGTTAGATGAAAAATATATATCATATGCGACATGGTGATACTTACAATTAACTTTTGCTTCCAAAAAGGCCTCATTATTTGAATTGTAATCGTTAGATGAAAAATATATATAAGCGAGATGGCGATACTTAACTATTATTCCCTTTTGCTTTAAAAAAAGTGGCTCATTATTTAAGCTTGTAATCGTTAGATATGATATATATATATATATATATATATATATATATATATATATATATATATTATATATATATATATAAGCGACATGGCGATACCTAACAATTAACTTTTGCTTTCAGAAAAGGGCTCATAATATGAACCACTTGGGGTTAGGCAACCTTTTGTGGGATTAGTCCTATTAGATAACAAAGAAGGTTTCAGAGGATGAGTGAAGCCAAAAAAAAAAAAAAAAAAAAAAAAAAAAAAAAAAATGATTGCACCAAGAGTTCATATCAGTCATATCAAAAGATTTACGAACTTGATAAGATGCTGTTTGGACGCAACGATGATAAACGTGGGGTGTTAAATATAAATGTTGATTTTTTTTATGATTTCGTTACAGCGAGATGTAGTCAATTCACTAAAAAGGAAATTTTAATAAAGAAAAAAAAAAAAAAATGGGATTCTGTTTACTAGACGACGGGATAATAACAATACAAACATGCTGTAGTTATGTTCGTTTAAGAAAAAAAGTCCTTTTGTGTATATAATATATATATATTGATATACATATCAAAATCCATGTAAGAAGGCGAGTGAAAACCGGGATTTGGAATAAGGGTTTTCGTAGTTTATTCGAGGTTTATTCTCCATTTTCAAGTGTGACCTTGAAAATATAGAATAAGCTACGGAAGTACTTATTCTAAGTCCAGGTTTTCGCTCGCCTTCTTACTCGGCATTTATGATATTCTCAAGAACGTGGACTTTCGTGCTACATTGAATATATATATATATATATATTTATATATCTATACATATATATATATATATATATATCTATATATATGTATATATATAATTTACGTATATGACAAAGTATTCAAGTGATTCTATCTCTAAAAGGTACAAAACTTTACCGAGAATATTTTGCAAATATGAAGATATAGATAAATTTGCTCTACAGGAAAATAACAATAGCATCAAAATATAACAGACTATTTTCATGGTACATGAAATTTGAGATTCATTTATCAAATCAAATCTGGATTAAAAAATCACAAATTCAAATGTTAAGTGACTTATTCATCAAAAAGTCACGAATTTATTTATTCATTTATTTATTTATCTATTTTTTTTTTCATTATCAGGCACTTTCACTATGTTTGCAGAAACTGAGAACAGAGAATCCCTTCTTTCGTGATTTAATACTTCTCTTTATCATATTTTCGTCGGAACTGGGCCATATAAGGGCGCTGGGATGCCTATTCCATCGGCCTCTACAAAAGCAAATGATTCTGGTCACCTCCAGAGATCCTCGTTCATAAACTGTAGTGAATTATTTTGTCAGATTCTAACTATAAAACAAGTAAAAAATGCGCCGAAGTTTCTTCGACGCGATCGAGTTTTCTGTACAGTGTATAATTCTGTATGAAACTCACAGCCGTGGCCCATGAAACTCTCAGCCGCAGTCCAGGAAACTTTCAGCCACGGCCCTGTGGTGGCATGTGTTGTTGGCACCTCTAACGGTGCCAGACGCAGGATCATGGCTAACTTAACCTTAAATAAGATAAAAGCTACTGAGGCTAGAGGACTGCAATTTGGTATGTTTGATGATCAGAGGGTGGATGATCAGCATACCAATTTGCAGCCCTCTAGCCTCAGCAGTTTTTAAGATCTCAGGGCGGACGGTCAGACAGAAGCTATCTTAGTAGTTTTCTTTTTTCAGAAAACTGAAAAAGGAAGCGTTTAATTTAGGCTACAACTTGAATGTGGAACAGTTGCTGAATCCAGGTTTATCAGTTTTATTTACTGTTCCATCGTATTTATTTTTTATCACCTTTACATATAACTAGATTCTTCCTGTGGAGCCATCTTATAGGTATCATAGTCTGTCGACTCTATCCAAAAGGACTTTCAGCTGGAGCTCTAGAGAAAGGTAAAATAGAAAGCAAGCTGGTCCGAATTCCATAAGTCATAACAAGTCAGGTATGTTACTCATTGCGATGACTTGTATGGAAGAAAAGCATACCATAAGCATAATCACGCCCCTTGCATAATTCACCTTGCAAGTTGCAGTGCAAGTCTGATGTGTTGACGAACCATAACGATCTGTAAAGCAATTAGGTTAGGTTGATTAGTTGGTTTAACTTTCCCTGCAAAGTGCAATGGATCATTAATTTTTTCGTGACAGGGCCTTATAGGTTAAGCTACTGGTAGGTTTAGGATACCTTTAATTAAGGACGTTGGTAATTATCTACGAATATTGTCGTAAAGTCTGTTGACCTCTCTTGACCTGTGTGGTTCAAGCAGGAATTCAGCAATTAATTATTTTTCATTTAATTAATCATACCCATTAAATATCGTTCTAGCTTCTGGGTCTGGATTCAGCTCTAATTAAGTTATATTATTATTATTATTATTATTATTATTATTATTATTATTATTATTATTATTATTGGACACAATTTTCAGTGTCGAAAATGATGACAATGATTGCAGGTCCACAATGATATCGCATGTGAAGTATAAAGTCTTTAATAATAAGAGCTTTCGAACCTTGTACTAGGTTCATCTTCAGTCAAGTGAACATTATGAATTTAAAAATCCGTCGAAGTAAACTTCTGAACAGGACAATTCCACAATGACGAACGCAAATGAGGGAAGCGCTCAACAGTCCAACTAGGTAATTCCGTTGTTGTTGTTCGAATTCCTGTTTGCTATTCTACTGGAACGTCTTGTGGGCTGTGATGATGCTGCACGGTGTTCCCCTGGCGGCGCGGCTGCAACAATGCTGGATGTCACGTCCCCCGTGCTGTAATATGTCTGAGGGAGGAGAGCAGAAGAGGGGGCAGCATCAGGCGGAGGAAAAACAGAGCTTGTCTTAAAATGAAAATTTTTAACGAAGTTTTTAAGAATGAAAAATTGACTAATGGGTCTTCCCCAACGAACGACTTGTTACCGTAAAAAGCTTCTCCTAAGTTTATGGTGGCGCCTTCCACTAGTCTTCTTGTTTGGACATTGTTATTTTTAAAAATTATGTTAGATCCATCCCAATTCGGTCTATGGCTGTTCTTAAAAGCATGAGACTATTGCATTGTTCTGTGCATGAAGTGCATATGCGCGTTTGTATTCCCCTAATCGGGTCGGTAGTACTCTTCCACTTTCCCCCAAAAATTTTTCCTTACAGTCATGACAAGGGATTTCGTAAACTCCCGGAATGATAGTATTCTTATCGTTATTGTTGTTTCTAATTAGTTTATGGCTAATCGTGTTTGGGTATTTGAAAACTATTTTAGTATCGTTCTGGCTACTGTTAACAAAGCTACATAATTTGTCAAGGCTGGGATTAAATGGGAGGGGTAAGAATCTGTTGGGTTTTTCCTTGGGGTTGTTAACGGGACGACAAAATGCTTTCTTAGCTCGTGAAATGGCTTTGTCAATAAAATGATCGGGGTATCTTAGTCCTCTGAAGGTTGATCGTATGTGCTGAATATCTCCATCGACAAACTCCGGGTCGCATATTTTAAACGCACGTAGGGCAAAGTTCATTACAACATTGCTCTTAATGTTATTGGCATGGAATGAATAAAAACGTATGTAACTTTCTGAGTTGGTTGTTTTGCTATACACAGAGATCTCTAATGACTAGTGCGTCCAAAAAAGGTAGCTTGTAACCTACTTCTCTCTCTATTGTGAATTTTATGGAGGGGAGGATACTGTTGGCTATTTCTAATAATCTGTTTGAGTTCTGATCGTTTCTTCGGATGACAACGAATATGTTGGCTACATACCTAACCCAGAACAATGGTTTTATTGTATCATCACACCTGTTTAAGATTTCCCTCTCAACAAACTCCATACAGAACAATGCAATAGTCTCCCATGCTTTTAAGAACAACCATAGACCGAATTGGGATGGATCTAACATAGTTTTTAAAAATAACGATGTCCAAACAAGAAGACTAGTGGAAGGCGCCGTCATAAACTTAGGAGAAGCTTTTTACGGTAACAAGTCGTTCGTTGGGGAAGACCCATTAGTCAATTTTGCATTCTTGAAAACTTCGTTAAAAATTTTAATTTTAAGACAAGCTCTGTTTTTCCTCCGCCTGATGCTGCCTCTCTTCTGCTCTCCTCCCTCAGACAGATCACAGCACGGAATTACCTAGTTGGGCTGTTGAGCGCTTCCTTCATTTGCGTTCGTCATTGTGGAATTGTCCTGTTCAGAAGTTTACTTCGACGGATTTTTAAATTCATAATGTTCACTTGACTGAAGATGAACCTAGTACAAGGTTCGAAAGCTCTTATTATTAAAGACTTTATACTTCACATGCGATATTATTGTGGACCTGCAATTATTATTATTATTATCATTATTATTATTATTATTATTATTATTATTATTATTATTATTATTATTATTATTATTATTATTATTATTATTATTATTATTATTATTATTATTATTCAGAAAATGAAACGCATTAACACGGAATAAGACTCATGGGCCATTGACTTGAAATTCAAACTTCCAATGGATATAGTGTTCATTTGGAAGAAATAAGAGGCGGTAAAGGGAAATACAGAATGAATCACTATATCAACACTATCATCATTATCACCAATTCGTAACGTCCAGACTTAGTCCAGCTCCGTCATTATCCTCGTTACCATTGGCATCTGGCAAAATTCCTTGCAAGTTGCAGGATTCCAAATATGGCGTCGCTGATACCCAGCTAATGCCTCCAAAGTGCTACTGTTTTGCCAGGCGATCATGCCAAAGCAAAAGGTCTCTCTCTCTCTCTCTCTCTCTCTCTCTCTCTCTGAGATTTCAGCACCACATACGGTACTTTGAATGAACACGAATCAATCTTACACTCATTTTCATATTGTTTCTCTTTCTCTCTCTCTCTCTGTCTCTCTCTCTCTCTGCTTCGAAAACCACTATACTATTGGCAATCTACAACCTCCCACCCACCCTCTCTCTGTTGTGACATTAGTTTACTTTGGGCAACCTACAACCTCTCTCTCTCTCTCTCTCTCTCTCTCTCTCTCTCTCTCTCTCTGTTGTGACATGAGCTTACTTTGGGCAATCAACAACTCTCTCTCTCTCTCTCTTTCTCTGTTGTGATATTAGTATACTTTGGGCAACCCACAACCTCTCTCTCTCTCTCTCTCTCTCTCTCTCTCTCTCTCTTTATGTTTTGACATTAATATACTTTGGGCAACTTACAAATCCCCCCCCCTCTCTCTCTCTGCTTTGAACACCACTATACTTGGGTAACTAACAACCTCTCTCTCTCTCTCTCTCTCTCTTCTCTCTGTTTTGACATTAATATACTTTGGGCAACTTATAAATTCTCTCTCTCTCTCTCTCTCTCTCTCTCTCTCTCTCCATCTCGCGAAACACTTGGCCTTATTTGGCGTGTGTCTTTGGTAAGAACTAGTCCCCACAATGCATTACGCGAACCCTTACTGGCGGCCAAATAAGGCTGCTGGATCCTTTATAAGTCGAGCGGACTGATTAACCTTTAATGACAAGTCTGTCACTTTGTGACGGGCCATTTGTCTCTCTCCAAGGTTGTTCCGTGAAGTGGCCTATGAATTTTTCATGTGTTTGTGCGTCTGTCTGTTCCTTGTAATATTAATATAATGTAAGTCGGCAATTATGCTTTGGAGTACCAACCTCAGACGAAGCAGCAGTTATAGCAGAAGTAATAATAAATGAAGTTGTTTTAAAAACTATTCAATATAGGGCGCCCTCTAATAACGCAAGTTAATGCAAACCATCTATTCCCTCTGTACACAGCAGAAACAGAAGTTATGATAGTAAATGTATTAAAACAAAATCACATTCAAAATATCAATGATAATAAAATCAGGTAGGATCTGAGATTGTTTGTCCTTCCTCGAGTGAAAATAGGGAAAACATGACACACCCACCCCACCCCCTGCAAACCAGTTTGTCCGCCCCAGTAGGGGCTGAGTAAGTAAGAGATCGGTAGGGTAGGAGAGTCAGCAACCATCTGAGATTGTATGTCGTCTCTCGAGTGAGAGTAGGGGAGACATGACACAGCCACCCCACCCCAGCAAAACAGTTTGTCCGTCCTGGCTGGGGCTGGGCAGGGGAGTCAGCAACAGTTAAGCACACCGAGAAGCCCTTACTCAAGAAAGGGCCTCTTTCAATAACACAAGAAAATGCAAGTCATCTATTCCCTCCGCATAAGAGAGAATACAGTAGGGGAGACATGACAAAGCCACCCCACCCCAGCAAACCGGTTTGTCCGTCCTGGGTGGGGCTGGGTAAGGGAGTCAGCAACCGCCAACAAGCTCTTACTCAAAAGAGGGCCTCTTTCAATAACGCAAGTAAATGCAAGTCACCCATTCGCTCCACGTAAGAAAGAATAATATAATAGCAAGTGACACTTCTGTACCTCCAGAATCATCTACTAAATGACACCGAATGGGAAAATGAAAGTCCTCAGTGTATCAACTTGAGCCCCGAATGGGCCAGGCTGATATTTTTACCTATGACACAAAAGGCTTCGGGGCAAATCTTGCGGTCATCTGATCTCGCTTTTAAATCGCCCAGAATGATGCCCATTGTACCCTGGCACTTTTAGTGGGCACTTCAGGGACAGGCACTGTTACTGTCAATTAGTTTTGACATCGTGGCTTGTATCTTATGTAAACTGTGGCGACGAAAAGGCATGTTTTTGTGGTGAGCAGGGCTATTAGGATGTGTCCTATTTTAAAGTAGCAGCAGTAGTAGTACTAGCATTTCATGATAATATTTAAGAAATAATCATAGTGACATGAGCCTTAAAATGGATAAAAAAAAATCCACAGTTGTATAACATTTTTTAGATTTAGTTGCAGAACTTTAGATTTGTTTCTATAATAATAATAATAATAATAATAATAATAATAATAATAATAATAATAATAATAATAATAATAATAATAAGAAGAAGAAGAAGAAGAAGAAGAAGAAGAAGCAGTATGCAATAATATATTTCAAAAGATTTTTGATACTTTTAACCCATCTGATTGAGACGGAGATCACATCGCAAAAAGCATTTCCATTTATAAAAATATAGCCAAGCAGAAGCTTTGGTAAGACATTTCGCCTTGATGCTTTTAACCAAATCCAAATATATGGAAAGTCATAAGATTTTCGTAGTAATATTTGTCTGCCTAACTCAGAAACTCTTACAATGTCCAGAGATTTAATTTTTCTCCTGACTTCTGGACTACCTTACTATATATACCTCGTGCTTCAATAAACATTTCACCAACTCCTTTTATAACTCCAGGTTTCTCACTTGGAGATTTGATAGCACCTGTGACTCTTGTGAACATTCTTATGCCTTGCTACTCGATTTTTGTAGTTCAGAAGTGTCATCCTATGCCGTTTTTGCTTTATATAATTGTGTTCTTTAACCTGTCACTTCGTGCTATAATTTCCTACAAGATAACTCTACTTTCTGTCATGGTTCATGTTTCTCAAATCTTTGAAATCAAGTTCTATATATATATATATATATATATATATATATATATATATATATATATATATATATATATATATATACATACATAGATACATACACACACGTACATATGTAGTTAGGTATATATATATATATATATATATATATATATATATTATATATATATTATATTAATATAAGTGTGTGTGTGTGTTAGGAAGAAAATAATGAATTCATTCGGAAGTCTTTGTTATAATAATGCCAGTACGAATGTTCATAACAGAAACCTAAAACTGAATATATCTCAGAAGTTATGTTTGTGAATAAGTCATTTATCAAAAAAATCAGTTTAATTAAACAACGTTTCATTACCTATGGAAATTATCATTGGATTAGACCGGTGTTCTCAAGAATGAATGTTTTTACATTCTTAAATATAAAGAAGACAAGACTTTATATAATATATATATATATATATATATATATATATATATATATATATATATAGAGAGAGAGAGAGAGAGAGAGAGAGAGAGAGAGAGAGAGAGAGAAAAAACTTCTCATTGGATTATATCAGTGTCCTTTAGAATACATATTTTCCAATTCCTTGTGATAAGAATGTCTTTTCCCTCCATCCATAAGAAAATAACAGCAAGATTTTTTATATATAAGAAATATACGTAGATAAAGAATGAAAAAATACTTCGGTAATACCTTCAGAGTGAACCTTCTCATTCATTCATCAACTCCATCTCATGAATGACTCATGAATGAATCAACTTCCATACCAAACAGATATTATCAATGTCTCTGGAGCAATTACAATAAATATTCGATGTCGACTCGAACGCTCATGCCATAACCCCTATATGTGTAGTTTGTATCTTCGTATCACGGGTATTCTATTTGTAATTCCCCAGCCATTCATATTCGGGTCGCCCACCCGTGCCGACAGGTCAGCTACTGAACTGCCCTATTGCAGCATTGGGTAAAATAGGTCGTTATGATTTCATGAGATGAAGACAGAATGTTGATTTAGCTTGAATATACAAGGAATTAAGTCTTTGTGAGTATCAAAAATTAAGGACAAGAGCATCAATAAACGTCACAATCCGCTGTACAGGATGTAGAGGATGTCCATAAAGTCCCAGTACCATTCTGAGCAATAAATAATTGTAATGGTACTGGGACTTTATAGATACCCTGTATTCGTGCGACCGTAAGTGTTTATTTACTGAATCCACATTGTGAATTCTTAATATTTATATTTTTCTCTCTATCTTTCACTCACTCGATTAATGGGTATTCTACACGTTTTAGAGTCAATGAATGATTATTTTGCATATTTTCAAAATTCTTCATATTTATATTCTTTCTCTCTTTTTTTTCAGTCGATTGATGGCTATTTATATGTTTTTCAGTCAATAAATTATTATTTTGCATATTTTCAAAACTCTTCATACTTATATTTTTTCTCTCTTTTTCTCAGTCGATTAATGGCTATTTATACGTTTTTCAGTCAATGAATGATTATTTTGCATATTTTCAGTCAGTTAATTACTATTCTACACACGAAAACGCTTCAGTTAACACGACTTGTCAAACGAAGATGTGAGGATTCTATTGTAAGACATTGCATTCGGTTTCAAGTTTTAAGTGATAAAATTAACGTAAAAGGTGATAGCAGAAATGATTAATGAATGTTTTAAAAGGAAAAATAAACTAAATTTTTGCTTTAAAGACATTCTAGTTAACTAGGTTTCTTTCTTTGGATTGTAACATTTCTTAGTGTTTTCCTTTTTTTATTGAACTACTCGTGTTTTGAAGGTACAATTCTTTCCAAGTATCTTTAAAGGAATATTAATTCTTTTCCTACTTCTTATAAAATTGATCATGTTCTGATCATCTATTTTCACTTCAGTTTCAAAATAATAATAATAATAATAATAATAATAATAATAATAATAATAATAATAATAATAATAATAATAATAATAATAATAATAATAATATGTCCTATTGCACAGGATGGCTGCATCAATAGCCAATTCTATTGTGAGTCTTCTCAATTTCCCAAATAGTTCTATCCTCTTCTAAGCTGATATTAGACAATAATTGGCCAATTATGGGCCAATATTAATATAGAAGAGAAAAGAATTATAACGAAAATTGAGAAGACTCAATAGATAATCAATTCAACGATGCAACCATCCTGTTTGACAGAACTTGTTCAAGTGAGGGTCTGCTTCCTTCTGATAATAATAATAGTAATGGAGAAACAAATCCACAGTTATGTAAATGTACATAAATTTCAATTTAAAAACAGCTAAGATAGCTTTCGGGAATCTGTTCGGTCCCCCCCTTATCAATGATAAGGGGAACCGAACAGATTCCCGAAAGCTATCCTTGCTGTTTTTAAATTGAAACTTATGTACATTTACATAACTGTGGATTTGTTTTTTCCATTTAAAGACTCGTGCTGCTATGAAGATTTTTAAAATAATAATAATAATAATAATAATAATTAATAATAATAATAATAATAATAATAATAATAATAATAATAATAATAATAATAATAATAATAATAATGAAGAAACTAATCCACAATTATGTATATGGACATATATTTAAAGCTAATTCTGTATAGAAACCTTTTTTGGGACCTGTTCTATTCGAGTCCCCTTTGAGACTGAAAAGGGGGATTCGAGCTGTTTCCTGAAAACTTTCTGTACAGATTTATCTTTAATAATATGTACATAGACATAACTGTGTATTTTCGTTTTTTCAATTCAAGACTCATGCTGCTATGAGTATTTTGAAATAATAATAATCATGGCTACTACTCTTCGTAGTAGCCATGATTCCCATGACAAAAGTACTACAGAAGATGGATACCGGGTACCAACTCAAGAAAAGAGGCAACAGAATCAACCATCTGATGTTCATGGACGACATCAAGCTGTATGGTAAGAGCATCAAGGAAATAGATACCCTAATCCAGACTGTAAGGATTGTATCTGGGGACATCAGGATGGTGTTTGGAATAGAAAAATGCGCCTTAGTCAACATACAAAAAGGCAAAGTAACGAGAACTGAAGGGATAAAGCTACCAGATGGGAGCAACATCAAACACATAGATGAGACTGGATACAAATACCTGGGAATAATGGAAGGAGGGGATATAAAACACCAAGAGATGGAAGGACACGATTCCAGGAAAGAATATATGCAGAGACTCAAGGCGATACTCAAGTCAAACTCAACGCCTGAAATATGATAAAAGCCATAAACACGTGAATAGTGCCAGTAATCAGATACAGCCCCAGAACTCCGCAGCATAGATCAGAAAACCAGGAAACATATGACAATACACACAAAGCCTACACCCAGAGCAAATACGGACAGACTATACATAACACGAAAGGAAGGAGGGAGAGGACTACTAAAGTATAGAGGACTGCGTCACATCGAGAACAGAGCACTGGGGCAATATCTTAAAACCAGTGAAGACGAGTGGCTAAAGAGTGCATGGGAAGAAGGGACTAATAAAAGTAGACGAAGACCCACAAATATAACAGAAACAGGAGAATGACAGACAGAACAGAGGGTACTGGCACAACAAACCAATGCACTGAAATACATGAGGCAGACTAAAGAACTAGCCAGCGATGACAATTGGCAATGGCTACAGAGGGGAGAGCTAAAGAAGGAAACTGAAGGAATGATAACAGCGGCACAAGATCAGGCCCTAAGAACCGGGTATGCTCAAAGAACGATAGACGGAAATAACATCTCTCCCATATATAGGAAGTGCAATACGAAAAATGAAACCATAAACCACATAGCAAGCGAATGCCCGGCACTTGCACAGAACCAGTACAAAAAGAAGCATGATTCAGTGGTCAAAAAGCCCTCCACTGGAGCCTGTGCAAGAAACATCAGCTACCTTGCAGTAATAAGTGGTACGAGCACCAACCTGAGGGAGTGATAGAAAACGATCACGCAAAGATCCTCTGGGCATGGTAACAGAAACGGATAGGGTGATACGTGCAAATAGACCAGACATGACGTTGATTGACAAAGTCAAGAAGAAAGTATCACTCATTGATGTCGCAATACCATGGGACACCAGAAGTTGAAGAGAGAAGGGGAAAAAAATGGATTAAGTATCAAGATCTGAAAATAGAAATAAGAAGGATATGGGATATGCCAGTGGAAATCGTACCCCCATAATCATAGGAGCACTAGGCACGATACAAGATCCCTAAAAGGAATCTAGAAAAAAAACTAGAGGCTGAAGTAGCTCCAGGACTCACGCTGAAGAGTGTGATCCTAGAAACGGCGCACATAGTAAGAAAAAGTGATGGACTCCTAAGGAGGCAGGATGCAACCCAGGAAACCTCACACTATAAATAACCAGCCAGATCGAATTGGATGGACTGTGATAGAGCAAAAAAAAAAAAAAAAAAAAAAAAAAAATATATATATAAATATATATATATATATTATTATATATATATATATATATATATATATATATATATAACAATAATAATAATAATAATGATAATAATAATAAAAATAATAATAATAATAATAATAATAATAATAATAATAATAATAATTAATAATAATAATAATAATAATATCAGAAAACTCCTATAAGAACCTTTACTCATTTCTTCCCTGCTTGTGTTATTTTTTCTGTACAGATTTATTTTCAATAGTTATGTACATAGACGTAACTATGTGTTTTTTGTTTCTTCATTTCAAGACACTTGCTGCTATGAGTATTTTGTAATAATAATAATAATAATAATAATAATAATAATAATAATAATAATAATAATAATAATAATTATCTATCAGAAACTCCCACAAGAACCTTTCACTCATTTCTCTTGCTTGTCGTTATTGTTATGACACCAGATGACACCCAATTAATCAGTCAGTCAGTCAGTCCTCCTTTTGTTATTCAGGGTAGCCTCGTCACATTCATAGCCACTATATTAACCTTATAAGGCCAAACAGAACAACAGCAATCCGTTGTGTAATTTCATGTCCCAATTCGGAGCTGCTTCATAAATAATGTGACAAGGCAGTTGCATTATTAACGAATAGCCGAAATGATAAGGCATCGTAACTAGATACTGGAGATATCCTGTCATGAGGGTATCGAATTGCATTATAAAAAAGTTGGTGCAATTTGGTTTTCAAAGACTTTTTCAGAGATCAAGGATAGTTTACTTTTTGGCCGTTTTTTGAAATTCATTTATTTATTTTTGTTTTTGTATGCTAGTAGAAAGGGAAATTCTTTTTCTGAATCGTGTTTTAGAGAACACTTTCATAGAAGGTCCCTTTTTTCTGTATCTTTTTATCAAAGAAAACCTTTTTCCTTTCTTTTTTCACATAGAAAGTTGTTTTTCTTTATTGTTCTGTCAGACAGCACTTTCATAGAAAGGTCTTGAAAGTTGCTTTTTTATTGTTTCATTGGAGAACGCTTTCACTGAAAGTTTTATTTTTATTTTTTTGTCGGACCACTTTCATAAAAGTCGTTTTTTTTTTTGTCTTTATTGTTTTGTCAGTGAATTCTTTCATAGAGTCACTTTCATGGAAAGTCGTTTTTGACATTACTGTACTTTCAGAGAACACGTTCATGAAAGTCGTTGCTTTCTTCATTGTTTTGTCAAGCAGCTTTCATAATTCCCCCACCAGATCCATAAGCAAATTGAATTAGTGTCTTCGAACTAGAATTTAAGATCATCCCCTTTGATAGCTTAAACGGTCTCTCTCTCTCTCTCTCTCTCCAAGAGTTGCCTGTGCATTTTAGCGGAGGGTAAAAACTACGGCTTTCATGCTTGATTAATGGCACAAAAGTCCTTCTTGATAAGTGGTGGGCACTCTCGGTGCCCTGGGTAGTAGAAAGGAACCAGAATTTTTATACTTTAATCGGGTATGAAGGAGAGTAAGGACCTTCATCCGTAAAGGATTTCCTCGTGTTTAGCCAAGCCTTATATGGCTCTCTCCTGCGCTCTTGGTAATTAGGATTTGAGTTGCACGAACATTAATACATGTCCTGGTACATGAATACGTGCAGGTATAGGGTGATTTTAAAAGCCACCTCTCCTGTACAGGTGAAAGGGTTTCGTCTTGTGCGCAGGGAATGAATTGAAAGAACTATATATTATTTTATTTAGATTCTTGGTACTTTAGGAGGAAGGTAGCCTAAATGTCTCGTATTATCATAGATTAATGGTTCATCAACTAATGCTTTTCAAATTTCATTTTGATTGATACGTACATTTATGCATAAAGACGTAGCATATGCTTCACATTTACCAACAGAGCCACAAAAAAACATTTATATCCTTACATATTAAGGTTGCTTTTCGGCTCTTCTGTATTATATTCTTACACATTAAGATTGATTTTGGTATATTCTGTATTATAACCTTACATATTAAGGTTGCTTTTAGGATCTTCTGCATTATATTCTCACATGTCAAGGTTACTCTTGGTATATTCTGTATTATATCCTTACATATCAAGGTTGCTTTTGGGATCTTCTGTGTTATATGCTTACATATAAAGTTGCTTTTGGTATATTCTGTATTATATCCTTATATATCAAGGCTGCTTTTAGGATCTTCTGTATAGTTCTACTACTTGCATTATGAAACAAGAGCCAAAATACGTTTTCGTAAAAGTTGAAGAAAGAAAGTAACAGGATTAAGTTACAGATTATTTCAGATATTTCAATAGAAACCTCCTTAGAATTTGTTGAGTCTGATCATCATCAACAAAGCAGATGAATTTCAAAGACACATTAGTACACCTTTTAAAACCAACGACATGAAATTATGGTTTCGCCCAACAATTACAAAATGCAGAAAGGAAGGGATTTTACAGTGGTTAGCATTTCTTGTGCAATGTACCTTAACATGCTGTATACCTTCAACTTTTTGAATCTCCTTACATATAAATAAAGCTAAATACTTATTCCAAATATATTCCAGGCACTGAGGAAGAGGAGAATGATCAAGAGAGGACAAATGATAATGAGGAAGGGCAAAATCCGGATTAACAGAACATGAGATTCACGTGAAGGACCGAACGAGAATATGTAAGGTAAGCACTAATATTAGTAGAAGCAATAACATTACCAGCATCAGTATTAATATCAGCATTAGTACAGCGGCTGCTGAATCCAGTAACATCACCGATGCCTTATTGAATAACGATGGCGTTGTCAGTAATAAAAGTGTCACATCAAACCACGAGCACATCTACTGAATAATATAGTTATAGATGCTGTACCAACGTCCATGAAAAATGAGCCCGGGATTAATTAGCTGACTTAATGAGCGAGTAAATGAAGCAGGTATATCGATGATGTTGTCATTATCACACCTGAGCCAGATATCCTTTTCTACTGCGTTATGAGGTACAGGGGAAGGAGAAAGCTGCTTACCGTTGTATTTTTTTTTTCCTTTTTTTTTATACCCCGCTCACTAGCGGGGTATAATTGTTTTATTAGGAAATAAAGCGAGGAAATATAGTTTCTCGTGCTTCATTTCGGTAAAAGAATATGTATATATATATATATATATATATATATATATATATAGTAATATATATATACATGCATATGAATAAATATATTATATATATATATATAATATATATACATATAGTATATTATACCAATATAGGCAAATGCATTAAACGGAACTAAATAGTACCAGATACTAATATATTACAAATATGGCAAAGTTAAACACTGTAAAATTCCTTGTTCTAATATGTTGTAGGAACCCCCAAAAATTCGGAAAAAATTTGAAATTGTTTTTTATTTAAAGCGGAGAGTACATTCTCTCCTTCTTTCAGAGAGGGAGAGAATGTACTCTCCGAAAGCTTAAATAAAAACTTTCAATTTTTTTCCGAATTTTTGTGGGCTTCCTACAATATACAAATATATATATATATATATATATATATATATATCTATAGAATTATATATATATATAATAAATTATGGTATATATATATATATACATGTATATGAATAAATGTACATATAGTATATATACAAATATATATATATACCATATATATATATATATATATATATATATATATATACTATATACATATATATATATATATTATATATATGAAGATAAAAGGCCCATAATACTATAGTAACTTTGCAACCATATATTTTTTATTGGGCCTTTTTGTCTTTTTCATATACGTTTGTATACAGTCAAAAAAAAATCATTCATATATATTATGGTATATATATATATATATATAATATAAATATATATATATATATATATATATATAGTTACGACCATTTACATTTTTCTTTTTTCAGTCTGAACATTTCAATTTACATATACGCTTTGTATCGGCACCTACACCACAAACACAAGCACAAACACACACACAAACACACACACACACACACACATCCATCACCCAGACAAAAGCCACGGCCGAAAAACTCTCTCGTGATAAAACAATCACGTTCGAATCCCGGGACGGCATTTTTATCCCTGGGTGATTTATTGCGGTCTGCTAATGGCTAATCACCTTTGAGGTTAGGACGATACAGATTGTGGGGGGTTGGGGGGTTGTTTGGGGGGAAGAAGAATTGTCGAAATGGGAACGTAACGTCCCGAGGATCCGCCTCTCGGATCTCTATAATTCAAAATATCCTTAATGCTTTTTTTTTTTTTTTAATTCCTTCCCAAGTCGAGGAGCTTCATTGAGAAGGACATCTCTACAAGATGCTCCCCCTGGGGGATCCCCCCCCCCCCACCCCCCGCACGCAGCGCTCTTTGTTAATGTGACAATGATAAATTGCTCGGCAAACTCCTCTCTCTCTCTCTCTCTCTCTCTCTCTCTCTCTCTCTCATCGTCCTCCTCTTCCTTCTATATTCTTTTTTTCTCTCTCTTCTCTTTTGCTTTTTTTAAATTTTCAACTCTTTTGCTCTTTCTCATCTCATCTCTCATCCCTCTTGCTATTGTCTTCCTTCTTCTTTATGTTTATCTTCTCCTCCTCTTCCTTCTTCCTCTACTTCTTTTTCTTCTCTTTTCCTTCTTCTTCTTCTTCTTCTTCTACCCCGTGTCTTTCAACGACTTATTGTTATCTGATCGCCCATCCTTCTTGCTATTGTTCTAATTTTTTTATCTTCTTCTTCTTCTTCTTCTTCTTCTTCTTCTTCTCGTCTTTCAATTCCTTCTCATCTGCTTTGCGAAGTTCTTGGTCTGTCCTTTCAACCGTTATATAATTTAGTTCAGTATCATTTTCATTATTGTTTTATTCCTTTATTTTTTTCGTCCTTTCTTCCTCCTCCTCTTCCTCTTCCTCTTCCTCCTTCTCCCTCACGTCAATATCCTTAGAGAACTCCTTTGCCAATCTTTATCGTATCTCATTTACACTCACACGCTTTTTATTAACGTATTTTTATTTGCTTCTACCGAAGCGCATTTTCTTGCCTCTCCTCCTCCTCCTCCCCCTCCTTCTCGATCACGTCAATATCTTTAGAGAACTCCTTTGCCAACCTTTATCGTATACTATTTACTCTCACGCGCTTTTTATTACGATATTTTTATTTCCTTCTATCGACGTACATTTTTCTTGCTCACCTCCCCCTCATCCTCTCCTCCTCTCCTCCTCCCCCTCCTCCTCCTCCTTCTCCCTCCTCCTCCTCCTCCTCCTCCTCCTCCTCTCCTCTCCCCCTCCTCCTCCTCCCCCTCACGCCAATATCTTTTGAAAACTCCTTTGCCAACCTTTATCGTATTCATTTACTCTCACACGCTTTTTATTACGGTATTTTTATTTGCACCTATCGACGCGCATCTTCTTGCCTCTCCTTCGCATTTACGAATCCTTTGAGGTGCTGTTAGCCACGCTGGGTATTTGCCACGAGGCGAAAGCCAATAGACCTGATGAATTATCCGCTTTTGTACTGTTGCTGTTTAAACCTTTCAGTCTGTGTATTTTTTAATCTTTTTATGTATTTTACCTAATTTTTCGTGTTATTGTAACTAACATTCCGTTTATTTTTTGCTTATCACCTTGTTGTTTTTATAGTTAGGCTAACTTTTTTTTTTAGCTTTTTTGTATTTTGTTTTTATCTATGTCCAGGCAAAGGTATATTCGATTATGTAGGCAGATATGCACAAAACAAAAGTGTATACGTATGCAGTGTGCATTTTCCTGTGTGCACACTTTATTTTTTTTATTTTTCAGTTCAATAGTTAGCAAGATACAAAAAAAACAATTTCTACTATATATATATATATATATATATATATATATATATATATATATATATATATATATATGTATATGATATATATATATATACATATATAGTATATATATGTATGTATATATATATATATATATATATACTATATATATAATATATACATATACATATATATATATATATATATATATATATATATATATATATATATATATATATTATATATATATATATATATATATTTTACCTTTCAAACCTCTTTTGTTTCTTTTATCATATAAATTTTTGCTCTTTCATATAATTTCAAACTGACCCATCAAAGAGAGAGAGAGAGAGAGAGAGAGAGAGAGAGAGAGAGAGAGTTTATAGGCATGTTTATTTTTTCCCATATTATGTTACTTTCAGCCGATCAATTTTGCTCTTTGATGTCATTTGCAACTAACCCATCCAGCCAGAAAGAGAGAGAGAGAGAGAGAGAGAGAGAGAGAGAGAGAGAGAATATATGGACATGTTTATCTCTACCCCTTTTATCTGATGCACTTGTAGCCAGTCAATATTGTCCTTTGATGTCATCAAGAGAGAGGGAGAGAGAGTGAGAGAAATTACAGAAGCACTGCCTCCTGTTGTGATGAGAATAGGAAGACATAAAAGCCCCATCTGCTAACTTTTTTTTTATTTTTGTGGGTCCTCGTTGTTTCCCAGACGATCCTCCCTGACATCTCACGAGCTTCCTCTGCGTAGGACCGTGACAGAATGACAACGGCGAACGAGGTCTTCGTTAGTAATGCTTCCTGTGTTATCCTGAGGAGCCGCCCCTGAGGAGGAGGAGGAAGAGGAGGTAGGGAGTAGGAGGAGGAAGAGGAAGAGGAAGAGGAGAAGGTAGGAGAAGAAGGAGGAGGTAGGAGAAGAAGGAGTAGGAGGGTTAAGGTTGAGGTTATGTAGAAAGGAAAAAAGGGAAGAAGGGGTAGAAGGTAGAGGTAGGAGGTAGGAGGTAGGAGGTAGTAGGAGAAGGAGGTAGGAGGAAGAGAAGGAGATAGAAGGAGAAGGGGTAGGCACTTTCTTATTTCTTCCTGAATCTATAATAACTTCTTTTTAGTCCCTTTTTGGTGAAATTTTTTTTTATGTAAAAACCCCTCACAATTTTTTGTGTAATTCTGATGAAGCCAAACAATATGAACAAAAACAAAATCACTGTTAACTTTTTTTTTTTTTTTTTTTAAATCAGACGGATTTTCGTAAAGGACATTCATATGGGAAATAAAGCCAAAATATCTCCAGAACAAGGAAACGTTGTTAGAGACATAATGATGACAAAAATGACTTGAAAAATAAATAAAAAAAAAAAAAGGAGAAATCTGCAATAGCCACGCCAGGTTGCCATTCTGCCTATAGGACACTGGTAAAGATACGATAGAGAGGAGTGCACCATTTGGCAGTTCAAGTATTTTGGGGAAAAACAAAAAAAAAAAGAGGGGGGATATTTACTGTGCTTTGGGGGGAGGGGAAGGGGGGGGAGGGGAGGGGAGGGGGTACGGAGAGGGGGATTTAGGGAGAGGGTGAATGGGGGTTGGAGTGTGAGGGAGTTGGAGTGTGAGTTGGAGTGCGATTTAAGGAGAGAGGTTTGAGAGGTTAGTTGAGTAGAGGGTAAAGAAAGAGGGGTTGTGGCGTGGGTGGGGTGGGTTTGGGAGGGAGGAGGGGAGGGGCATGGGAGGGGAGGGGAGGGGAGGGGGATGGGGGGGAGGGGCGTGATGATAGGGGTTGGATGGGCACAGTGAAGGGATTAGGATGGCAAGGAGTGAGTGACAGGAGTTAACAGGCGAACATCCCGCCGCCCTCCCATCAAAGGACCGCCGCTTGTGCCACACCCCCACACCCCCTACCCCTACCCCTCCCCTCCCCCACCCCCCCCCCTACCCCACATCAACCCCAATCGGGGCACTCTTGCCGTCATCACATGCCTCTCCTTTTCGCCGAGACGCTTGGTGGCCCCACTTGGATTTTTTTCCCCCCTTTTTAAGATGCTGTTGCAGAGTGCCATGAGAGGGCGGGGGGAGGGGTGTCCGGGGGCCCTTAGGGAGGGAGAGGGGGCTAGGGTTTGCCTTGGGTGGGGGAGAGGGGAAAGGGTAGGGAGGGAGGCGGGTAACGGGGAGGAAGAGAGAGAGAGAGAGAGAGAGAGAGAGAGAGCGACTCTTAAACAAAGATTTATTTGTTTTTCTTTAGGGCGAATGTGTAGTAATGATGAAATGCAGTTGCGAGAAGAAGAATAGGAGGAGGAGGAGGAGGAGGAGGAGGAGGAGGGCAGAGAGGAGCTCGGGTCACAGTGCCAGAATATCATTAACATTGTTCGTTTTCGTCGAGTCATGGGGAGGCAATACCAGAGTTGAAGGTCACTGCCGCCGTTGGTCCGTAAAAAAAAAAAAAAAAAAGCTACAAAATGACAGATGAAAGCGAGACTGTAATCTGCTTGAAGAGCGGTGCTTTCAGAAAAGCCGC
>NC_087217.1:51522367-51540526 GCF_015104395.2 Macrobrachium nipponense | reverse complement strand
TCAATTATTCACATAACGTGACCGAGAGCATTGAGAAATGTCAAAAGCGAAAGAAAACGACAATAACAGTTGGTGAATAATAAGAAATGTTGATAACAAAATGGGAAGCATTACAGCAGAATGATAAGCTGGAAGTTGGAAAATTAAGTGAACACTCATTGAGAAGGAAACGTCTCATATATAAGTAGCTATACACTTACCCAGTGTTTATCATTATAAAAGCAATCATTAACAAACTTTACGTAGTTGTAAGGCATAAAACATAAAAATCAAGATGTTTCAGAGTTTATTTGCTAAAGTTATTAGTGTCTGCTAAATTAAACAAATAATTGCTAGACAATATAAGAAGTAATATATAATTATGCTGTCCATAAATTGTATTTCTACAAGCCTTCACATTCGTACGTAACTTGCAGATATTTTCTCGGTCAACATTGAGTCAGCCTCCCGGTTTGTCTGTACGATCTCTCTCTCTCTCTCTCTCTCTCTCTCTCTCGTACACATGTATATGTAAGAGGACAGTTACTGTAAATCCTTTACTGTAACTTTGAGACATTAAGCCCAGAAATTTATACATATATATCCAAGCTAAAATCGTGTCAGTAATATCTCTGCATGCTAGACTTACTACCTGTTAGTTAGTCAGTCTGTCTGTCAGTCTTTCTTTCCTAATGTGTGTCAGTCTGTCCGAATGTTCTGTCCGAATTCCTGTCTGACCATAGGACGTGAAAAATGAGAAAAGTCAGTTTATTTACACCGTCAGTAACATCTCTGTTTGCTAGACTGACTGCCTTTTGTCAGTCTGTCTGTCTGACTGTCCGACTGACTGTTTGCCTGCCTGCAAGCTTACAAGCCTGACTACGTGATCACATGACGTACAAAGGAGAAATGTAAGTATATATATACACCGTCAGTGACAGCTCTGCTTGCCAGACTGAATATCTGCTAGCCTGTCAGTCTGTCAGTCTGTCCGAATGTCCGCCTGTAAGCCTGACTACTTGATCACATGACGTACAAAGAAGAAATGCAATTATATAAACACCGTCAGTGACACCTCTGCTTGCCAGACTGAATATCTGTTGGTCTGTCAGTCTGCCCGAATGTCTGCCTTGAAAGCCTGCCTGTCTCAATGCATCACACACTACTACCGCTCAATTCGGCCCATCCATCTTCCGGCCAATCATGAACCCGGACGAACGTGACAGATGCGGTTCCCCAGTTGCAACACCCACGATTAATCCCCGGTGATTGATTTAGCCGTAATATATATTTCAAGTCGAACGCTGTCGCGCCGACCTCGTGTTTATAACTGCTGATAAGTGATGATCGACGCACCGGCGCCCTTGTGCCTGGATTTGGTCGAGTGGATTTCTCTCTCTCTCTCTCTCTCTCTCTCTCTTCCGGGGTTAGTGGTTTAACTGAGGACGGAAAGGGATTTTAAGTAGATTTTAGAAGGGACGTCTTGATTATTATTCCTCCGTTACTCGCCTTGTCGACAATGTAGTTCCCTTGAGGTTTTTACGTATTACGTATTATTATTATTATTATTATTATTATTATTATTATTATTATTATTATTATTATTATTATTATTTAAAATTCTTTATTTATTTATTTATTTATTTTTTTTTGCTCTATCGTAGTCCTCCAATTCGACTGGGTGGTATTTATACTGTGGGGTTCCGGGTTGAATCCTGCCTCCTTAGGAGTCCATCACTTTTCTTACTATTTGCGCCGTTTCTAGGATCACACTCTTCGCATGAGTCCTGGAGCTACTTCAGCCTCTAGTTTTTTCTAGATTCCTTTCAGGGATCTTGGAATCGTGCCTAGTGCTCCTATGATTATGGGTACAATTTCCACTGGCATATCCCATATCCTTCTTATTCTATTTTCAGGTCTTGATACTTATCCATTTTTTTCCCTCTCTTTCTCTTCAACTCTGGTATCCCATGGTATTACGACATCAATGACTGATACTTTCTTCTTGATTTTGTCAATCAACGTCACGTCTGGTTGGTCTATTTGCAAGTATCACCCTATCTATTATTATTATTATTATTATTCTTATTATATTGTTAATATTTTATTATTATTATCTCGTATATTTAATCGTGCTCCTTATTACTGTTAATGGCTAATTTTAGTGCACACACACGTATATATATATATTTATATAGATATATATATAATATATATATTATATATATATATATATATGTATATATAAATATATATATATATATATATATATATATATATATATATATATATATATATATATATATAGTCATCAGTAGGGTTACCGAAACTCAGATAATCAATTAGAGAGCTTATTATGATACGTTTCGTGTCATCCTGACACATCATCAGTCTAATATAAAAATCAATTCACATTTATAAAAAAATATATAATTAAAGTTTTATTTGCTATATATATATATATATATATATATATATCTATATATATATATATATATATAATAGCTATATATATATAAATATTATTAATATATATCTTTAATCTCGCGTAAAAAAAGTACAATGTATGAAGGAGATGGCGTATGAAGAGGAACTATATGATGATAGAAATGAGAGAAAATATCGTAGGGGAAAAATATTATAGAGATATCTGACAAAACGTATCAGAATTCTGAATTGAAAAAAAATAAACATCATTAAAAGACCTAAAAGGATTGCCTTCACGATGTAGGTTATGAAAACGATAATAATAGTGATGAATGTTATGAATTCAGGAGCATTGGAATAAAATAATTTCTTTTTTGGAAATTGTGCATTATCACAAAATTTAGCTGGCATGTAAAATTTCCATGCGACGGAGAAGAGTACTGAAACATGGCGTCATCTTTCCGTAGAGTTCGTAGAACTCATCAGAGAAAACGCGGCATTTTCGGGCAACTGCTGTACAGTTGAGGTCATGTTACAGTTTTCGAACAGCTGTATTTTCCAAACCTGCATTCATAATTACAGCCTATTTTTACTCTGTTACAGTATTTGTTTAACCTATCTTTACTATAATACTAGAACAGCCTGTTTCTTCTTATTACAGTAAGGAGGCAGCCTATCCTGTCTAACCTGTATTTCAATCGTTTCTTATAATGTTTCGGTATACCAGCAGTCTATTTTTTGCTATTACAGCAATGAAATATTTATTTTCCTGCTACATTATTGGAACAGTTACTCGATATTTATTTTAATTTTAATATTAAAGTATTTTGGATAACCACGCCATGTCTACTTTTCTGGTTACTTGTGTATTATTGACAGTCACGTGATAAGTGTGTATTGATCGAAAATTTCAAATTTATATATATATATAAATATATATATATATATAATATATAATGCCTCTATATATATTAATGTAATGTATATATTATATATATACTATATATATATATATATATAATATAATATAATAATAATAATAATAATAAATAATGCTTTATTTCGGCTCGGGGCCATATATTGAAAGAATTACAAAATACAGACAGTAGCATACACAATCTAGATACATGTGACATGATAAAATAAAAAGAAAAAGAAAATGAATAATTGGCACTTATCCACAAGGTAGCTGAGGTAGCATAAAAGCTAGTAATCATCATACTAGTAATAACAGTAATGGGCACAATTTTCAGTGTCGAAAATGATAACAATGATTGCAGGTCCACAATAATATCGCATGTGAAGTATATAAAGTGTTTAATGATAAGAGCTTTCGAACCCTGCACCAGGTTCATCCTCAGCAAAGTGAACATTATGAATTTAAAAATCTTTCGAAGTAAACTTCTGAATAGGACAATTATTCCACTATGACGAACGCAAATGAAGGAAGCGCTCAACAGCCCAACTAGGTGATTTCACGAGCTAAGAAAGCATTTTATCGTCCTGTTAACAACCCCAAGGAAAAACCCAACAGATTCTTACCCCTCCCATTTAATCCCAACCTCGACAAATTATGTAATTACGTTAACAGTAGCCAGAAAGATACCAAAATAGTTTTTAAATACCCAAACACCATTAGCCATAAACTAATCAGAAACAACAATAACGATAAGAATACTATCATTCCGGGAGTATACGAAATCCCCTGTCATGACTGCAAGGAAAAATATTTTGGGGAAAGTGGAAGAGGATTACCGACCCGATTAAGGGAACACAAACGAGCTTATGCACTTCATGCACAGAATAATGCAATAGTCTCTCATGCTTTTAAGAACAACCATAGACCGAATTGGGATGGATCTAACATAACTTTTAAAAATAAACAATGTCCAAACAAGAAGACTAGTGGAAGGTGCCGCCATAAACTTAGGACAAGCTTTTTACGGTAACAAGTCGTTCGTTGGGGAAGACCCATTAGTCAATTTTTGCATTCTCAAAAAACTTTGTTAAAAATTTTAATCTTAAGACAAGCTCGTTTTTTCTCCGCCTGATGCTGCCCCCTCTTCTGCTCCTCCCTCCCTCAGACAGATTACAACACGGGGACGTGATGTCCAGCATTATTACAGCCGCATCGCCAAGGGGAACACCGTGCAGCATCATCACAGCCAACAAGACGTTCCAGCAGAATAACCAGCAGGAATTCGAACAACAACGGGAATCACCTAGTTGGGCTGTTGAGCGCTTCCTTCATTTGCGTTCGTCATAGTGGAATAATTGTCCTATTCAGAAGTGTTTACTTCGAAAGATTTTTAAATTCATAATGTTCACTTTGCTGAGGATGAACCTGGTGCAGGGTTCGAAAGCTCGGTATTATCATTAAACACTTTATATACTTCACATGCGATATTAATTGTGGACCTGCAATCAATAACAGTATATATTGGTGACCTGAATCAAGCATTGAGAGTAATAACGATGATGGTGCACATATTAAATAACTCAAATTTCAACTAGAGACCTTAGGTGGTTACAGTAGTCAGTCCAGAGGGCTTAATACATAAATTAATGTAAATAAAACTTTAACTTGATAGTAATCACAGTAATAATGAAAAATTAAAATATCCAGCAATAAATGTAATAATGACAAAAGCAGCAGATGACATCTTGCCAATACAGAGATTAAGTCCTTTAGGGGACAAAGGCCTCATTTTCCCATCTTTCCACAATTTTTTTGATTTTCGTTCTTGCTTCACTCCTTTAGGATGCTTTGTATGAGCGAGTATCTGCTCGTTTTTTTTTCTCACTTCGGGTTACCAGACTGGACATTGTTCGCCTAACAATGATTTTTTAATGTCCAGGTGGTTTTCAATGAACATCTGTGTGGCGGCAGTGGTAGCGGGGGGACGTTCAAAGGTTTGTGAGGGCGTCTCAAGAATGTCATTGTGCACAACAGTGATGCGTCGCATGGTCTCTCGGGGTATAGTTCGTCCAGAGGGAACACCCATAGATACTGTAGCAGTACGAGCGGAATAGCAGCAGTTTCACGTCTCGGTGACAGAAGGCAAACCTCCTTTGCAATCATGTTGCCCCGCTGCACATAGTATACGACGCCCTCTGTTCAATGTCTGCCGTATCTTTTAGTCGTCGGTGATAATGTGACCCAAGTACGGAAATTCGTGCACAAATTCCAGCCGATGGTTTCCGAGGAAAATTTGAGGTTCTGTTTGAAATATCGAACTTAAGCGATCTCGGGAGCAGCGACATGCACTGTATATATATATATATATTATATATATATAATATATATATATATATATAATATATATATATATTCATATAAAAACATAAATACAGGTTTGTTATGTAGGTGCAAATACAAAGAAAAAAAATTTGCGACCTTGACATAAATACTGAATAGGATGTAAAAGTTACGTAATATTGGGAACTCTGACGCTATTTTTGTCATATGATTATTCTTTTTGAGATAGAATTGACTGGACTAATCAAAGTTAGTTAGCTACACTATAGTTCCGCTTGATATAGCGAGCAAGAAAAAGCAAATATGTAATATTCTTTTTCAGAGGAAGAAAGCAAGTGAGAGAGAGAGAGAGAGAGAGAGAGAGAGAGAGAGAGAGAGAGAGAGTTACAAGGAATTACAAGGATTAGGATGTCTCAAAGACTTGTTAGTCCATCGTGTGCTAACTTATATGTAGGAGCAGGTTTTACTGTGCATTCACAGTGTCCTAATTATTTTGTCTTGCTCTCTTTTAAACTCTTTCACACTGTTGCTGTTCACAGCTTTTGGTGGCAGTTTGTAAGCAACAAACACACACATACTTAAGAGAGAGAGAGAGAGAGAGAGAGAGAGAGAGAGATAAACACTGAAGCAAAAGACACACACACACATGCTCAGGAAGAGAGAGAGAGAGAGAGAGAGAGAGAGAAGAGAGAGAGAGGACACATCTGACAAACCCACGCGAGAGAAAAATCGTCTGTGGACGCCGGTGTCAGATTGGCCGACAAGGCAGGCGGCTTCCTTTGACCACAGCCGATGTATTCATGGTATGTCATCTCGCTGGCCCTTGCGACACCGGTCATCTTGACGGAAAAATATGACTTCGCTGGGGATATTTATCAACTGCACACGTCCACGGGATGACCATTCGTTTTTAACGAGCGCCGAGACAGAGATAACGGAGGAAGGACAAATAGAAATGGGACGGATTGAGAGGGAAATGTTGGATCGATGCTGACATTCGAGTTATCATGACAAAACCGGAATCAGCTCTTTTAAAGGAAATAGAAATTTGCGTGGGGGGGATATCGGTATCATCGTTTGAGTGTGTGTATGTTTGTGTGTGTGTGTTTAGAGAGAGAGAGAGAGAGAGAGAGAGAGAGAGACGTCAGGTTAGGGAGGGGGTGGGTGCAATTAAACTTCTGGAACACACAGTCAACGTAGTTAACATCTGATTCACGAATAACAATTTTAAAGATAGCTGCACTAATGTGTTGTAACACCAAAATTCATAGAATCCCCAAAACCTTTCTATAAATAAAAAAAAACTAAGGTATGACATACTAATTCAGTATCAATGGAAAATTAAAAATAAACCTGATTTATTCTTTGTTCACAAAGTTATAATTAATTATGTAAAATACACAAAACTATTCCTTGTTCCTGAAGAAATTTAAACTTAGAATAGTTACGAACAATTGCATCAGATAAATTTGAAATAAAAATTCAACTTATTAACCAAATATTAAATCATACGGTAAATAACTCAATATTTGGTAAATAAGTTGAAATATCCACTCTTCCTCATCTGATGTAATTGCTCGTCACTAATCTAAGTTTAAATTTGATCAGGAAGCAAGAATAATTTTGTATGTATTTTATTTGTTAAATTATACTTTTTCCTCATTATCATGTGTGGTCAGTCATTAGTTACTACGAAGTGAATACAAATATTAAATTATATATGATAAATAATTCAATATTTGGTAAATAAGTTGAAATATCCACTCTTCCTCATCTGATGTCATTGTTCATCACTAATCTAAGTTTAAATTTTATCAGGAAGAAAAAATAATTATGTATTTATTTTAGTTGATAAATTATATTTTTCTTGATTATCATGTGTGATCAGTCATTAGTTATTATGAAGTGAATACAATGACTTTGGAACATTGTCATTCCTGAATCAGAATTGAGGAATTGCTATGACATTTACTGATACGAACTCCTTCCTTCAAGTATCACAGCCCTTGTAATCAAAATCCATTTGGGGAGTTCACTTTGTAGACAGTATAGAAATGACATTGTATTCGAGCGGGGTACAAACCAGCTCATAGTTTATTATCATACATTCCTTTATTATTAAATTCTCTCTTTCGAAATTCATAATTTATTTTCATACATTCCTTTTTACTTGCTATTTTAATGTAACAAATTGTTTCCATACATTCAATTTTACAATAACCTATACTCAGTATAAGATCTCTCTCTCTCTCTCTCTCTCTCTCTCTCTCCTCTCTCTCTCCGTTCCATTCTCCCCAACCTACTTCATTACCAAGCAGATTAATAGCTCGCCAAAGATCGCGACATCCATGATACTTCAAGAACAGACAGTGTACCCTTCCTCCCTCTCTCCCTCCCACTCCCACCTCTCTCCCTACCGACCTACCTACCTACCTAGGTCCTACCATACTCCCCCTCCCTTCCAGGAGCATTCCCCTTCCTCCGTTCTCCATCTTGCTCAGTTCCATTTCCACCTAACTTTCATTATTTCTCTCTCTCTCTCTCTCTCTCTCTCTCTTGCGGTGTGTTTACTTTAATATTAAATGTATTTTGCACATACACACACACACACACACACACACACACACATATATAATATATATTATATAATATATATAATACATATATATATATATATAAAAGTAAGAAATTGTATTTTGTTTTTATAAAGTTTCTTCTATAATGGAGGAGTTCAAGTGTTGTTTGTACACACTATATACTATATATATATATATATATATATATATATATATATATATATTATATATATATATATATATATATATATATAATATATATATGATATTTAAGTTGTAGTAATCTATACGTTCATGCACGTTGGGAAATTCGTATTTTCGTGCGTATATTTCCCTCATCTTGATTTCTGGTATCGTCACCTTAATTCGGTGGTTTTAATGCATAAACTGTCTTCTCGATATTCTTAAGAGAATGTTCCAAAAGATGGATCTGGCGACTGGCATAGTGTTGTCAGTCTCTGGGGATAAAAATCTGGACCAAGGCGAAGGGACATTTTGGACAAGAACTTTTTTCAACATTGACGAAACTTCAGGGTATGCGAGAGCTCTTGTTAGGTTTGGTAATCGTTATAGTATAGCTTGAGTAAAGGTACCTTACTGTGCCTGTATTAAGAGACACGTTTATCGCAAATAAAAAAAGGTGGCTTTTCTAAAAGTTCCTCTGAGGAATGAAATGATAGTTTACCAAGAGGTCTCTTGGAAAACAGGTCTTGCGTCTACTCCCAAGTTATAATAATAATAATAATAAAATAATAATAATAATAATAATAATAATAATAATAATAATAATAATAATATTCTTTATCTCAATTCAGGGCCATTTACAGAGATATGCGGGGAAGGTGTAATACAGTATATAAAATTCAGATACACGAAATAAAATGTAATAGTAATGAATTGTTATATCTATGCATTGCTTCTAATGTCAGTAATGCACGCATATAATGATAATAATAATAATAATAATAATAATAATAATAATAATAATAATAATAATAATAATAATAATAATAATTACATGCAGTTATTTTTCACCTTGAGACCATAAGTAGATACAGAATTCGGATAGGCTGCTATAAAGGATAATAATAATAATAATAATAATAATAATAATAATCAATAAATAATAATAATAATAATAATAATAATAACTAATAATAATTATAATATAATATATAGTAGTAGTAGTAGTAGTAGTAGTAGTAGTAGTAGTAGTTTCTACCATTCTGGACACTCCCCCCAAATCACGGGAAAGATAACAGCTGAACTTAATGACAAACCTTACTATGTAAAGCAAGATCTCTTTTTGAATGAAAAAAAAAAATCCTATCGATATTCTGGCAGTACTTTCACCGGAGATCAAGCTGGATACAAACAATTGCATTGGTTTTGCACTTTTTCCCAGTATTGCTTTTTCCTCCTAAAGAACTGCCATGTTCTGGCTGTAATATGCTGTTGCTTTTATTTCTAGGTTACATTTCGTTCTGCAGAGACTTGTTAGAACTCCTGAACAAAATGTCGACGTCAGGTCTGGCTTTCCAACATGCTGAATGTGACAACCACACGCTTGTTTGTTTTAGGGTTCTGTTCTCTACGCAAGGAAGGTGATGGGTCTCGTCTTTTTTGCGGTTTCTCTGGTAACAGACGGTATAATTCTTTTAGCTCAAGTTGATGACTTTACAGGTGTTATATATGTCTGACGGGCTATAGAAACTATCCTCCTCTGCTGGTGCAGTTCCCAAGACTTTATTTAAGTAATAATTCTAGAAACGAGGAACCTTAAGATTTTAGTAATGATGACTCAGAGGAGTGGAAAGCTGAGGAATTTAGGTACGTACTAGTAAAGTGGGATTACGCAGGAAAGACCTATGAGTTAAAGGAATGAATGAAGTCAACATTATTAGCAATATAGAGGGAGCTTACAAGGAACAAAGCATAAAGATTGCAGATAAAGAGTAGAATATTATAACAAGTAATTAGGTAAAATTAAAAGATTATGTAAAAAGGAATTATACCTGTCATTTAAAAAATTTATTGTGGTTCCTGTCAACAAAGAAAAATGTTGAAGTAATACTAATGAACTGTAAATGATAAAAAAAAGATAAAAGACAGAACAAAGTCAGTAAAGTAACTGAAGGAATCATTACCACCAGAAGAGAGGAACTAGAAAGGAAATAGGAAAAAATTAAATAAAAAGAGGAAAAATGAATTGATATGCGAGAAACGTAGAATCCAATAAAGAATATAAGTTACTATGAGTTAAGGAACTAGGAGTGCATATAATAATAATAATAATAATAATAATAATCAATAATAATAATAATAATAATAATAATAATAATAATAATAATAATAATACATGGACGACATCAAGCTGTATGGTAAGAGCATCAAGGAAATAGATACCCTAATCCAGACTGTAAGGATTGTATCTGGGGACATCAGGATGGAGTTTGGAATAGAAAAATGCGCCTTAGTCAACATACAAAAAGGCAAAGTAACGAGAACTGAAGGGATAAAGCTACCAGATGGGAGCAACATCAAACACATAGATGAGACAGGATACAAATACCTGGGAATAATGGAAGGAGGAGATATAAAACACCAAGAGATGAAGGACACGATCAGGAAGAATATATGCAGAAACTCAAGGCGATACTCAAGTCCAAAAACTCAACGCCGGAAATATGATAAAGCCATAAACACATGGGCAGTGCCAGTAATCAGATACAGCGCAGGAATAGTGGAATGGACGAAGGCAGAACTCCGCAGCATAGATCAGAAAACAGGAAACATATGACAATACACAAAGCACTACACCCAAGAGCAAATACGGACAGACTATACATAACACGAAAGGAAAGGAGGGAGAGGACTACTAAGTATAGAGGACTGCGTCAACATCGAAAACAGAACACTGGGGCAATATCTGGAAAACCAGTGAAGACGAGTGGCTAAAGAGTGCATGGGAAGAAGGACTAATAAAAAACAGACGAAGACCCAGAAATATACAGAGACAGGAGAAAGACAGAAAGAACAGAAGGAAACTGACACAACAAACCAATGCACGGACAATACATGAGACAGACTAAAGAACTAGCCAGCGATGACAATTGGCAATGGCTACAGAGGGGAGAGCTAAAGAAGGAAACTGAAGGAATGATAACAGCGGCACAAGATCAGGCCCTAAGAACCAGATATGTTCAAAAGTACGATAGACGGAAATAACATCTCTCCCATATGCAGGAAGTGCAATACGAAAAGTGAAACCATAAACCACATAGCAAGTGAATGCCCGGCACGTTGCACAGAAACCAGTACAAAAAGAGGCATGATTCAGTAGCAAAAGCCCTCCTCGACTGGAGCCTGTGCAAGAAACATCAGCTACCTTGCAGTAATAAGTGGTACGAGCACCAACCTGAAGGAGTGATAGAAAACGATCACGCAAAGATCCTCTGGGACTATGGTATCAGAAGGATAGGGGGATGATACGTGCAAACAGACCAGACGTGACGTGATTGACAAGGTCAAGAAGAAGTATCACTCATTGATGTCGCAATACCATGGGACACCAGTTTTGAAGAGAAAGAGAAAGGGAAAAAATGGATAAGTATTCAAGATCTGAAAATAGAAATAAGAAGGATATGGGATATGCCAGTGGAAATCGTTACCCATAATCATAGGAGCACTAGGCACGATCCCAAGATCCCTGAAAAAGGAATCTAGAAAAATTAGAGGCTGAAGTAGCTCCCAGGACTCATGCAGAAGAGTGTGATCCTAGAAACGGCACACATAGTAAGAAAGAGTGATGGACTCCTAAGGAGGCAGGATGCAACCCGGAACCCCACACTATAAATCCACCCAGTCGAATTGGAGTACTGTGATAGCGCAAAAAAAAAAAAAAAAAAAAAATAAATAAATAAAAAATAATAATAATACAATAATGATATCATTACACATAAGAGATATATTTACTTTATATATTACATTACCAAGAAACGAATCAGATCCTTGACGAAGCACTGTTAGGCACAACGAAAGAGAAAAAAGAAAATTAGAAAGACGTTCCAACGGAGAAAAAAAAGAACCGAGAGAAGAGAGAGAGAGAGAGAGAGAGAGAGATAGAGAGAGAGAGAGAGAGAGAGAGAGAGAGAGAGAGAGAGATGTTATCAGGGGACGCAACTGAAGAGAATAGGAGCGACCAATCAGGTCGAAATATGTATCCTCCACCTTCTCGTATAGCAGATCAAAAGGGTCATAAATCTCTCTCTCTCTCTCTCTCTCTCTCTCTCTCTCTCTCTCTCTCTCTCTCTCTCTTTCGGCTTTTTCCCTTTGCTATTATTCTGCCCAATTCTTATGTAAAATCAACCCGGCAGATTCCGACCTCAAAAAAAAACAAAAAAAAAAACAAAGTCTAAAAATGACTGTTCGAACGGAAGGGGGGAGGGGGAACTTGAGGCGTAGGTAAGTCACGCCCATCCTCAGTTGCTTGTTGCAAATGGGCGTGCAAAGTATTGGCAGTCGTTGAGGATCTATTATGTCTATTATTCTCGGAGGGCAAGGAAATCTGGCATTTTTTTTCGTAGTAGGTCATAAAGGGGTCATGAGAGGCGGGAGATTCCCGATTGGAGGGTATTTTCCGGCCTTTTGTTGTAGGTCATGTTAATGATTTCGTGATTATACTGCGGGTATAAGATATTGCAGCTTCTTACCTATCTTTGATTAAGGCATCTGTGGACAGAGTGTGACGTCAGAGGATTTTGAAGGTAGTGGTGTTGGAATGAATGAAATTAACCATCGCTGTAAAACTTGAGTCAGCGCTATGTAGTGTAAGTTATACATAGCATATTGATAACTGTTATGGTTATTGATTTCCACCTAGATTATTCTAACTAAGAATATTGATTAGCTAAAGATTTACCTACTAATTTATTGCTTTGAAAACCTCAGAGTGCCACAGGTTAAATTTGCATTCAAAATCACATATCTGCAGCATTAGTTTAATTTTTTACCAGTTTTTTAAAGAAATGTCTCATTCATAGGAATATTGACTTAGCCATATTTTAGGTACATTGTTACCTTTTCTTTATATTTCAAGAAGGAAGCAAACAGCTGTGGACCGAGATGCTTTCCTTAAAATTTACCAGAAGATGGTGTCCCATTTCCCTCTTGAAACTGTCTAAATAAATTCGTAAAATATTACTTCAAATCACTTTCGCTTCAAAGTCAACCATCACAAAGGAACGAGTTGGTCTTCTGTCATATTGGTATATTTGACTTTTTTTTTTTTGAAATATTTTCACACATCTGCAGTGCTTGAGGCTTCGTTCAACAACCTTTCCTGACAGTAGAACGTCAAGTCAAAACGTTTTTAAACTGTGAGTAATATTGCTAGTGAACTTTTTTTTTCTTTATTGCTGAAGATAAGTAACTACATTATAACAATTTTGATTCTTATAAGAACAAAAGTTAGTGGAAGAGTTCATTTGATGTATATCATCTAATCGTCAATAACAGTCAATTCAAAATGTGTAAACAGACTTGTAGTATCTCTTCCAATTTCATTGAAGTAAATGTCATTGAAAGAGAAAAAGAACCCCATCCCCAGCCTCCCCACCCCAGACACAATCCATCCCCACTCCATCCCACCCCCACACCTTTCCAATTCTCTGCAATTTTTTTTCCTCTCTTCACAAACAGCCGAAAGAGGAAACAGAGGTTGAGGTGGTGGAGACACTTTTGAAAAGGAGGACGTATAAGAGTCGGAGGCAGGCGGAGGTGAGAAGGAGGAGGAGGAGGAGGAGGAGGAGGAGGAGGAGGAGGAGGAGGAGGAGAAAAGGAGGAGGTGAAAGGGTTAGGAAGTCTGAATCTTTGCAAATTGAAGTGGTGATAGTGGCAAAAGGGCGGCACATGAAAGCGGAGGGCGAGGGAGATAATAGCGGCAGTGTGTCTGTGTGGGCGGGGGGGGTTGGGGGTTGGGGGCCCCATCTGGCGGGGGGCGGGGAGACTGGTGTATGCATGAGGGCGCAGGAAGAATGGCTTTTGTGCACGGTGACGGGACAGCGGGTCGTGATAGCTGTCATAAGGCGAGATGACGTTCATTCCGGATGGCTGAGGAAGACTTCGAGGACGACCCCGTTTCCCCCGAACCCCCCTCCCCTCCCCCTCCCCTAAGCCCCCAGCTCTCTCTCTCTCTCCTCTCTCTCTCTCTCTCTCTCTCTGGCAGCATCTCGTATCCTCTTATTTGCTGCCGATGAGAAAACGTTTGAGGATTCTGTCTGTCTGTCTGTTCTTTCTGTTTGTCTGTCTCTATTCTGTATACCAAATTCCCCCACATTCCTCCCGTCTCTCTCTCTCTCTCTCTCTCTCTCTCTCTCTCTCTCTCGAGGACGGACAATATGAAAGAGAGATCAAAGAAAGGTTAAAGTAAAAGGAAATGAAACTGGATAAGGGAATACTGAGAGAGAGAGAGAGAGAGAGAGAGAGAGAGAGAGAGAGAGAGAGAGAGAGAGAGAGAGAAGTCTGACGAATGGAGCAGCATTTTGAAATGACAGTTTAGTATAATGGCAAATTCTGATAATAGCTTTGATATTAGGTGAGCGTATAATGAACCTATACTTCTAGACGAGCCAGAGTATAATAATAATTAATGTTAGACAAGATTTTAATCCAGAGGTAATGGAAATACTACTTTTGACGGTGATTCCTCTACTACTGATAATAATTATAGTAAATTTTTTAAAGTATTTGTTACTAGTTTTATCAATAATTAGAAGAATATATAATTCGAAAGCAATTCCAGAATATCAGGCAATATATAGCTGCTAAAGTTGAATTTAGTTAGAATCACACCTTTTTAAGCAACCTTCTTAAAACATAAAAATGAACAAACTGAAGTCATGAAAATATCCTTTTATTTCGTTGAAAGTGTATGAGAAAATATTCACTGGAATTGGAATAGGAATCATCCTTGAAAAGTAATAAGAGCGATTGTTCATCAGTAATTGTTCACTGGAACTGGAATAGGAATGATTCTTGAAAAGTAACAAGGGGGATTGTTCATCAGGAATTGTTCACCGGAACTGTCATAGAAATGAGTCTTGAAAAGTAACAAGGGTGATTGTTCATCAGGAATTGTTCACTGGAATTGAAATAGGAATGATTCTAGAAAAGTAAACAAGGGTGATTGTTCATCGGGATTAAAGGAAGAATTATTGTTCCTCAGGGTACGAAGAACAGTGGTTGTTCATCGAGATAAAAAAAAATGCTGATTGTTCGCCTGGATAAGAGAATGGTGATTGTTTATCAGGATAAAATGTGTTATTGTTCGTCAGGAAAGATGGGTTATTGTTCCTCCTTGTTCATCCGAATTAGAAGAAAGGTGATTGTTCATTGTTCTTTCTTGTTCATCAGGACAAGAACTAAGATAATTGTTCATCAGGATTAGAATAAAGGTGATTGTTCATTGTTCTTTCTTGTTTATGATAATTAGAAGAAGTGTAATTGTTCAAAAGGATAAAAAAAAGGGTGATTGTTCACAATGTTACAAGAATGACCTTTGTTCAGAAATGTTACAAGCACGGCAATTGTTCACAAGAACTAAAAAAAAAGTATAATAAGGAGGGCCATGATTCCCAGATCAGAATTATGAATGGTTGTTCATTTTAATTATGAAAATAAGGATATTTTAATATATTGTTCATCTGACTGCCATTAAGCTGACCTAAAGAAGAGTGAGTGCTTTAAAAAATGAGAGAGAGAGAGAGAGAGAGAGAGAGAGAGCGCAGTCAAGCTGTTCTGGAAAAGATAAAACACTTTTTAAGTGAGAGAGAGAGAGAGAGAGAGAGAGAGAGAGAGAGAGAGAGAGAGAGAGAAGGGGGGGGGGACAATTGAGCTATTCTGAAGATAAAATACTTTAGAAAAAGGAGGCAAAGATAGATAGATAGATAGATAGAGAGAGAGAGAGAGAGAGAGAGAGAGAGAGAGAGAGAGAGAGAGAGAGAGAGGTATACCCCTCGTAAGAGAAGAATACTTTCTTATAACTTATATTTTCTCGCCCTCCGTCCGTTCTGCTTGCTTGCATCCGGGGTCTCTTTGTGAGCCCGTGTAAAATGTTGCATCATCCATCGTCCTTTCAAAGCCTTTCTTCTCTCTCTCTCTCTCTCTCTCTCTCTCTCTAAAATCACTATTCCCGGAATAATACACTACTAATGTTTCTCACGAAAGACGCGGTAAAAGTTGTGGAATGGTTTGTTATAACGGGTCTGAATAGGAAGTACAGACGGGCAAGAGCCTTTTTTGAAAAACCCCGAATGTGTAAGCTATTGAAACGATTGTTGAAAAGCTTTTGAACGATGTTGAAATTTAAGCCAAGGAAATCTATTTCGTGGGAGGTGGTGAGTTTTAATAATAATAATGTAATAATAAAATAATAATGAATAACTTAATTAATAATAATTGAAAAATTTGGAAAAAAGAAACCCCACAAGATTTACTGTGCATAACTTATAAGATAGGGCCTGAAAGTACTCGAGTGTTTAGTAAAATAAAATATTAATACTTATAAGTCAACACGTTACACACAGTAATTTCGCGGATATCTTTTTCAATCTTCAGAAGAAAACTGAAAGAAGTTTTTGTCTGGTCAAAATAATAATAATAATAATAATAATAATAAAATTAATAATAATAATAATAATAATAATAATAATAATAAATACTTAATAACTTTAAGTCAACACAACGTTACACAACAGTTAATTTTCGGGCAGGATATCTTTTTCAATTCTTCAGAAGCGAAAACTGAAAGAAAGTTTTTGTCTGGGTCAATAATATAATAATAATAATAATAATAATAAAATAAATAATAATAAAATAAATAAATAATAATAATAGTAATACTTTGTTAGACGTTCCAAAGCTTTGTACAACTATTAATACTGGGAATTCTTGAGCGATGTTTGTGCTGAGTGCCCTATTGCGTGGAAGTTGTTGTTTTATAATAATAATAATAATAATAATAATTGATAAGCAAATCTATAAGGATTGGGGTTTCATGAACCTTTGTTATGTGCTAAGGGAAACTATTTCGTGGAAGGTGTTGGATTTATATAATAATAATAATAATAATAATAATAATAATAATAATAATAATAATAATAATAATAATAATCTCTTTCAAAGAAAATTCATTAAACAGAATAGCCTGCCGTTGAGATTATATTGCAGTTTATAATAATAATAAAACTTAATGATAATAATAACAATGATAATAATTTATTTCCCTTTGTAAATACGAGTATCCCTATCAAGTCTACAAGCCCAAAAGCAGCCTGCAAGCATCGAAGTTATTTCATATATTCAACAGTGCCTCGTATTTTCCAAACTCGGTGCTGTTGAAATCTGTAAATTAATAACTACATCGTAAACTTTAAGACTCGAAAGTTATAGTGAGGCGTAACTTCTCCTTCTTCTTCTTCTTCTTCCTCTTCTTCACTGACCTCTTGGGGTATCCTTTTGCGCATTGTCATAATTATCGGGAAAAATAGATTCTTGTGTTCTGCACGAAGTCGTAATTTAACGTGGAGCGCTACGACCTGAACTGACATAGTTCATGTGTATTTGTATGTATGTATGTATGTAGTTTATATATCTAATATATATATATATAATATATATATTATATTATAGCTATATATATATATTATTAACATTAAAGACATATATATATATAATTATTATATAACTTATACATGACTTTAATATTATGTAATATATCATTATAATATATATAATACAATTACACATATATATACTCAAGATTCTAACGAATATATAGCATCATATATGATATGCCTAAATAACTCCATGTCAGCGGCGGAAGCCCATAGCATCAGAAATGAAGCCTAAAAAAAAAAA